>NC_133621.1:264438391-264738391 GCF_048593235.1 Sminthopsis crassicaudata
GAGTTTTTAATTTGTTTATTTTCTAGTTTTTTTAAGTTGCGAGCCCAACAATTCATTGATCTTCTCTTTATTTTATGCAAAGTAAGTATCAAGAGATATGAAATTTCCCCTTCTTACTGATTTGGCTGCATGCCACACATTTTGGTACGTTGTCTCATTATTGTCATTCTCTTGGATGAAATTATTGATTTTGTCTATGACTTGCTGTTTTCCCCAATCATTCTTTAGGATGAGATTATTTGGTTTCCAATTACTTTTTGGATTAATATATAGTCAATTTTTGTATAGGTTCCATGAATTGCCAAGAAGAAAGTGTACTCTTTTCTGTCTCAATTCAATTTTCTCCAAAGATTTATCATGTGTAACTATTATTGTATTCTAATACCTTTTTTATTTTTTTATTTTTTTATTTTTAAAAAGTTCTTCTATAAATTCTTTTTTTTTTTAATTTATTTTTTGCTGAGGCATTAGGGTTGTAACTTGTTAAGTGTCTACAACTGGGTTTGAACTCAGGTCTTCCTGATTTCAGGGCTGGTGCTCTATTCACTGAGCCACTTAGTTGCCCCATTCTAATACCTTTTTAACTTTTTTCTTATTTATTTTGGGGTTTAATTTATGTAGTTCTGAGAGAGCAAGTTTGAGATCTCCCACTATTATAGTTTTGCTGTCTATTTCTTCTTGCAGCTCTCTTAACTTCTTCTTTAGGAATTTAGATTCTATATCACTTGGTGCATATATGTTTACTATTGATATTGCTTCATTATTTATGGTACCTTTTAGCAAGATATAGTTTCATTCCTTTTATTTTTAATAAAATAAATTATTGCTTTTGCTTGATCTGTGATCAGGATGGCTACCCCTGCTTTTTTTGCTTTTTTTTTTTTTTATCCTCATCTGAAGCATAATAGATTCTGCACCAGTCTTTTACCTTTACTCTGTATGTATAGCTCTGCTTTAAACGTGTTTCTTGTAAACAAGATATTGTAGGATTGTGACTTTTAATCCAGTCTGCTATCCACTTATGTTTTATGGGAGAGTTCACCCCTTTCACATTTACAATTTAAACTACTAATTCTGTATTTTCTGCCATTTTATTAACTCCAAATTATATTTTTCTTTTTCCTTTTCCCCTTTCCCTTCTCCACAGTATTTTATTTATGGGTTCTACTTGCCTCAGGCAGTACTCCCTCTTTAGAGACCCTTCCCCTTTCTTATACCTTTCCCCTACTAGTTGTTTTCCCTTCTTTTTAGACTACACTTTCCCTTTTTCCCTTTCCCCTCCTGCTTTTTTTATAGGGTGAGAAAAGTTATTTTGGCTTTTGCTATTATTTTATATGATTGTATATAAAAGTCATCATTAAAAAGTGAACTTCAATTTATGGGAGAACATTTCCCTTACCACTGTTTTAATTTTTTTTTCAATTGGAGTAATTATGATTTTTCATAGGATGATTTATCCGCCAGTGGGACTTGTTTTTTTCTTAGCCACTGTGAGAACTAACAAATGAAAATCAATAACCATGTGACATAAAAGATGATATTTTAGAAAGACAAAGGAATTCTGTCTTAATGTTACTTTGACCTCCCATTAAGCTGGACAAGCTAGATCTCACCAGTAAGAAATGAGAGAGACAATGATCCATTTCTTTCCTAGAAAAATAAACATGAAAAAATAGACAAAATGTTCTCCATTACTTTTGTTTAGGTACAAAATAAGAAATTTTAGGAGCAATTGAAAGGTAATAATTGCAGAATGAGTATATTACCAACCAGAATTTTTTTTCTTTTTTCTTTATTTTTAAAAATTATTTTTTCAAAATGTAGGGTTATTCAAGGGCATTTTCACTTGAATAAATCTCTCTTTTGCCATTATTTATTGCACTGTAACTACAGTTATACATTCTGTCAATATTAGATTTTGAGATTTCAAGAAACACTTTCTCTTAGAAGTTTGGAAATACTTAGTTGGTGGAAGGAAATCTATTATTACCAATGCACACAAGCCATTCAAACATTTACTAGTGAAAATAGATGTTAAAATGAGCAGTTAGAAATTATAGCTATCACAGAACCTTTTAACATTCCTTCCAAGTATATATTTTGAATTTATTTTAGCTTACATGCTTTCTCCTCAAAAATTTTTTTCTTTTCCATTAAAAAATATTTCTGCTTTGTTTTTTCCTTCACATTATTTCCTCTGCTTTGTGGGGAACAGAATTTGGGGAAAAGGGTAAAGGAAAACAAAAAAAAAAGAGGGAAGGAGAGAGAAAGAAAAAAAGAAATGTGGGGGGTAAACATCATTGTGGTAGAGTGAGAAAAAGACCTGGACTAAAATTCCTTCTTTGACATATTCCAATTATATGACCATTTTTAAATCAATTAATCAATAAGAATATATTAATTATTTATGATTTGCTGTTTATTAAATCATGTCTCTATGTTAGTCACTAGACTAAGTCCTAGGGAAACAAAAAAAGAGGCAAAAGATACTTCTTGCACTGAAGAAAGTAATAATTTAATAAATTTTCATCACTTGATCTCTTATTACTGTATAAATTTTTCTAGGATGCAGAGACCTAACTGGCATGGATTAATTAAAACAATTTTTCTTTTAGGAGTTCCTGATAATAATCCCAACCCCACATTTATTTGTTAAACACTTACTATATGCTAACAATTACAAAAGCTGAGTTTGTGCAATTGAAGAAATGACTGGGATGAATTGTTTAATATAAAAAATAATATACTGATAAATTTTTAAAAATCAATATTTTGGAGAGATGAGACATTACATGTGCTGAATGGCATATACATTATCAGATATAGTCACTGTGTCCTTGATTTTGCTACATTCTTATTCTTTACTACCTAAAGAAGGCTTACTGGGTGTACTGCGTATTGTCAGTGAGAAAATCTGTATTTAGATTTTGAAAGACTGTTTCAATTCTGCCTTATATTGGCTGTGTGATCTTTGCAAAGCTAACCTTCCCAATGCACTAGGCAACTTTCTAAGATTTTAATTTATCATGAAAATATCAATCACAAGTTCAGTCCTTGCATTTTTAAGGAAATAAAATATGGCATACACTAGGTAGATTGTGCAGTAAAGGACTGGTCCTTCCATTTCATAGGTCTATATAATGATGCTACATTGAAATTTCTTTCTCTCAGATTGTTCAACTCTGAGATTCTGTGAGTTGATAACTCTTTCAAGAGAAAAGTTTTTTTTTCATTTAATAATTGTCTATTATTTTTTAAAATAAAATGTTACCATTAGTTCAATTCCAAGGGAAATATAAAGACCAAAATTTTAATAATGCTGTCATTTCAAAAGTTTCTTTATCTAAACTAATAAAGATCTAGCGAAAATAGTACCTTTATCAGAGATTCATTGCCAGGATCAAATGGAAGAACATGTGGTGAGGCCTTTGCTAAATGTGAATTGCTGTATAA
Source organism: Sminthopsis crassicaudata (assembly GCF_048593235.1). Lineage (NCBI taxonomy): Eukaryota > Metazoa > Chordata > Mammalia > Dasyuromorphia > Dasyuridae > Sminthopsis > Sminthopsis crassicaudata. Next base: position 264,441,845 of record NC_133621.1, read on the forward strand.
ATGCTACATAAATAAATAATTGCTATATAAATGCTATTAAATGAATAATAATAATAATTGTTATTGTCATTAATCTCTTGAAATTGAAATCCAATATAATGACCAGACATTTATAGAATACTTGCCATCTTTCAAATTCTTGATTAGGACTAATGTCACTCTGCAAGTAGCTAAAAAAATACCCACTTTATCGCTGACATTGTTTTCATTTCCAGCTTTCTGCACATTTTGCTTTACTTATCTGCCCAACTATAGAAACTTAGTGAATGGCATTGATTACATTGGGAGTTATAGAAATAGTTAACTCAGTTAACCAGAGTTGTTTCTGTTAGATATAGAAGAGATGGCTGGATACTCAAGTTAAAATATGCCAGGTAGCTATATGAGGATGCTTTGATGAAAGCCAGAAGTCTTTGTAAACTGGAAGTCAAAATCCTGAAAACAGATCATTCATAGCATCCCAAGCTACCAAAATAAGTCATAAAAAATTGGTCCCTATACTTAAAACTGGGGTATTCCTAAGTTATAGAATCATAGAATTTAGATGTAGAAGAGGTTTTTAAAATCTCCTATTTCTCACTTCTACATTTTACAGATGAGGCAGCTAAGGCCCAGAAAGATGAATGGAACAAATTCACATTATAAATAAAAAAGAATAAGATGAAGAGCTTTAGAAGATTTTTCTTTAAAAAATTGTTTTTTTTTCTTAAAATTAATTTTAAAAATATATTTTAGTTTTTGATCCATTCTCTGACAATCATTTTTTTTTGTCATCCCTACTCCAAAAGTAGTTAGAAGATTATAATCCCCATCATTCTATGAGTCACATATGCCTATCTAGTTTGACTTTTCTATTACCTTCAAGGAAATGTAACTTCAGTATGATACCTGGTATTATAATTGAGAACAGTATTCCTATAAACAATAGGAAAAACTGTATACTGGTTAACTTCATGGACTACAGAAGAAAACAAACAAAAATGAAATATGTAATGCAAATCTTTTGTAAAATCCTTATATACAATAATGCTTTCTACTCAATAAAAATAACTTGTGAATGAATTTCAAAGTTACTTTTTCATTCATTCCTATTTTAGTATCTTAAATAGTCTAGGAAATATAAGGTGGTTATAATGTTCTTAGTGGTTTTCTGGAGGTGTTTGGGGCAGCCTTCTTTTCTGGGGCAGCAGATTAATCACCACAAGAATAGCCAGGTGTTAAAGTCCAAAAGTCTTTATGGTCTCCTTAGCCTGGTGCTTAGCTAGCTTTCTCATGGCCTTCAGAGTAGCGTTGGTCTCAGTGGGGGAAATGCAGGGAGCCAGGCCAGCCACCAGAAGCCTGATGGAAGATGGACTTGAATATTTCTCTCCTTCCCCCTGGTTTATATGCTCTATTCTATAAGTATAAACCAATCATTATATCACTAGGAAACCATTATTTGTTGTAGGATTAAATCAATTATATGGAACTTAGAGAACTATTAATCACCATGCTAAACTAAATAACCATCATCTCATCAATTCCACTGACTTAACATCTTATAAGAATCCTTGTATCAGAGTTCTGGCCCATAACAGGTGGTGGCAAAAGCAATCCAGGAAAGAAAGATTGATAAGGCCTTTCAACTAACCCACCCATCTCCTTCCTCTGCTCCAGTGATATCAGTGACACTTTCATACACACACACACACACACACACACACACACACACACACACACACATATATATATATATATATATATATATGATATCAGTGATAAAGGCTGTTCCCAGGCTTTAGAGATGAGAGAGATATTACCTGTATCATATCTCATTGTTGGAACTCTCCTGGTTAATAACTTTCCTACATTGACTCATGGGAAGAATTAGCTATTTAACTTAAGTAGAAAAAAGATTAGAAAACAAAAACCTTAAAATCAGGATTTTTTTCTTCTTTGCTTATCTAAGGAAAGACTATGACTTGATGGCCTCTATAAAATAATTTAATTTAACAAGATTTCATCTAGTTATGGATCTTTTTGTGGTAAATAGCATTTCCCAGTTACAGGTAAAAATATTTTCAGCATTCATTTGTATAAGATTTTGAGTTTAAATTTTTTCTCTCTCTCACCCATCTTCCCCTCCTCAAGATGACAAGCAAGCTGTTATAGGTGATATAGGCACAATAATATGAACATATTTCTACATTTTTTCATGTTGTGCAAGTAGAAACAGAACAAAAGAGGAAAACCACATGTACAAACTCCATAGTTGCTTCTCTAAATGTAGGGAGCATTTTCCATCATGACCTTTTGGGATGGTCTTAGATTGATGTATTGCAGTAAAAAAATATCAGGTAGTAATATGATAATGCTCTGATGAAAGACAAGAGATCCTTTTCTTTGCAAGCTGGAAGTCAATCAGTTGATCACTATATAATGTGTTGTTTGTAAGTGCAGTGTTCTTTTTCTGCTCACTTCATTCAATTTCAGTTCATGTAATTCTTTTCCTTTTTTAACTGTAAAAACCACCTGCTCATCATTTCTTATAGCAAAATAGTATTTCATCCTATTCACATACCATGTCTTCAGCCATTCACCAATTGATGGACATTCCCCCAATATATATTTCTTTGCTATTACAAAAGAGCTGTTATAAATATTTTTGTAATGTAGGTCCTTTTCCCTTTTTTGATGTCTTTGGTATACAGATCTAGTAATACTATTGCTGAATTAAATGATATATACACTTTAATTATCATTTGGGCATAATAATGAGAAAACATTTCTTATGGGAAAAAAAACAGCAGGGATAGAGAACATATTTCAGAACCAGGAAGACATGGCTATGACACATTCTCCCTATGTAACTAAACAATTCAGTCAACCTCTCACTATTTTGGATAATTCTTATTGTATTAGCAAAACGAGTATGGATAGAAATTATTTCTTACTACTAGCTTCCAACATTAGCAAACCCACAGCTTAACTCATATCATTATACAACACATTGTGCTAAATACTAGGAATAAAAAACAAAGCTGCAAAAATTCCTGCTATAAAGGAATTTATATTCTACTGAATCAATAAAGGCCTTAGGAGATAACATAAGTTAAACATAAGCGGAGCTGGAATTCTAAGATGAAGAGATAAGGAGGTAAGATACAGAGAATATCAGGACACATATAAACATGATGAAATAATGAACTTAAATAACAAAAATGAAGGTAGAATTCATGAGGAAGAATGTGAAATTTCTGAAAAAAAGGAGCTCAAACATTTTGTGAAAGTATTTACATTTTCATCACAAAAGATTCTTATGTTACTTCAGAAACAAGGAAGAAACACTGAAGATGCTGAGGAAGTAACAGGGTCAAAGTTTTACTTTAGGAATATTATTTTGGTATCTATGTGGAGTACTAATGGAAAAAGAAGAGACCAGATAGCAGACAGTTGTAAATTGTTCTAGCAAGATGAGAACCTGTATTAGGAGGTTGGTTGTTTAAACAGAAAGAAGGAACAGGGAATCATAAAGCCAAGAGATGCTATTGATGTAGAATGAAAAAAAAACAAAAAACAAAAAACAATTTGATAACTGATAGGATTTGGAGATGATATTTTGTTGCTTTTTAGTTATTTCAGTGATGTCCAACTCTCTAAGTTCCCATTTGGGGTTTTCTTGGTAAAGATACTGAAATGTTTTACTGTGTCTTTTTCCAACTCATATTAGAGATGAGAAAACTGAGGCAAATAGGGTTAAATGACTTGCCCAGGATCACACAGGTAATAAATGTCTGAGGTTGGATTTGAATGTAGAAAGATGAATCTTTCTAACTCCCTATCTGTAGAGCCACCTAGAAACCCTTAGTTTACTATTAAGTCATTAAGCTCTTACGATCAATCCTATGCATACAGAAGACTGGAAACTCTTAATGATAATTTAAAAAGTCACTATCCTGATTGTATATTATTCTTATGCATTCTACATTATAATTAAATTTGCTCAATATAGTATCACGCTTTCTCTTTCTGTGCCTGGAATGCTCTCCTCTTTACTTACCTATGTCACTTTGAACCCTTAATTCCTTTAAAGGTTGAACTGAAATGTTACCCATGAATACTATCATGCTCCTCCAAAGTCTTCTGTATGTTTTACATATGTCTAATATTTACTACTTGTCTTTGTGCTATATTCAAGCAGAAGAATGTCAGATCTTTGAGGATCAAAAACTTCATTTTTTTTGTGTTTTGTATCTTTAGTATTTAGCACAAAGTAGGTTCTTAATAATCCCCTTTTAAACTAAAGGTAATTGGTGATATTAAAATTATTTGAAATTTCCTTTCACTAACACAGAAGGCATTTTTTAAATAGATGGTATTGAAGAGGTACTCCCCAAATTCATCATTCTGCAATCAAACTGATGTTGATAATCACAACAATGAATTACAGTATCTCATTTAATATTCAATATCGCCCTGAGAGGTAAGTGTTGCAGGTATTCTGATCATCCTTTTATATATGAACATACTTGCTGATCAGAGAAATTAAACAATTTTTTTCTGGATCCTTTATTAAGCAGTGATCAAGTGTCATAGTGGCAACTAGATTTTTTTTTTGAGGGTGAGATTATTTTATTTTATTTTATTTTATTTTTTATTTAATAGTTTTTATTTACCAGATATTTGCACGGGTAATTTTACAACATTGACAATTGCCAAACCATTTGTTCCAATTTTTCCCCTCCTTCCCCCCCCCCCAGATGGCAGGTTGACCAATACATGTTAAATATGTTAGAGTATAAATTAAATATAATATATGTATACATGACTAAACAGCTGTTTTGCTGAACAAAAAGAATCGGACTTTGAAATAATGTACAATTAGCCTGTGAAGGAAACCCAAAATGGAGGCAGACAAAAATAGGAGGTTGGGGAATTCTATGCAGTGGTTCATAGTCATGTCCCAGAGTTCTTTTGCTGAGTGTAGCTGGTTCAGTTCATTACTGCTCTATTGGAACTGATTTGGTTGGCAGCTAGATTTTTTAAATGGATAAAGTAATAAACATGAAGTCAAGAAAATTAATCTTCCTGAATTCAAATATGGCCTGAGACATTTACTAGTTGTATGACCCTGGGCAAATCACTTAATCCTATTCGCTTCAGCTTTCTCAGCTGTAAAATGAGTTGAAGAAGGAAATGGCAAAGTACTTTGTCAAAAAAATACCTAAAATATGATAATTAAGAATCAGATATAACTAAAATAACCGAATAACAAATGTGGCAGAAATTGTATTAAATATTGCAGATATGTGTGTGTATATATGTATACATCCAAGGATTCTGATAAAGGCCTCATTTCTAAAATATATACATAATTGACTCACATTTATAAAAATACAAGCCATTTTCCAATTGTAAATGGTCAAAAGATATGAACAGACAATTTTCAGATGAAGAAATTAAAACCATTTCTAGTCATATGAAAAAATGCTCTAAATCTGTATTGATAAGAGAAATGCAAATTAAGAAAACTCTGAGCTGTCATTACAGACCTCCCAGATTGGCTAAGATGACAAGAAAAGATAATGACAACTTTTGAATTTGGTATGAGAAAACTGGGATAGTAATAAATTGTTGATGGAATTGTAAACTGATCCAACCATTCTGGAGAGTAGTTTGGAACTATGCCCAAATAGGTATCAATCTGTACATACCCTTTGATAAAACAGTGACTCTCCTGGATCTGTATTCCAAAGGCTTTGTTTTTGGAAAATGAAACTTAAGAAAGCACCTCTCAGTATAACTGTGGGATTCAGTTTGCTGATGTTTATATTAAGACACCAGTTAGATGCAAGCCCTTTAATGAAGGACATCTTTTTTTTTTAAATTAAAGCTTTTTATTTTCAAATTATACATAGATAATTTTCAACATTCACCCTTACAAACTTTGTGTTCTATTTTGTTTTTCCTTCCTTCCTCCCAAACTCTCCCCTAGACAGCAAGTGATCTAATATATATTAAACACGTGTAATTCTTCTATACATGTTTCCACAAATACCATGCTGCATAAGAAAAATCAGATCAAAAAGGAAAAAATATGAGAAAGAATAACAAAATGCAACCAAACAACAAGAAAAAGAATGAAAGCACTATATTGTGATCCACTTTCCCATTGTTCTCTCTGTGGGTGCAGATGGCTCCTTCATTATAAGATCATTGGAACTGGCCCAAATCATCAAGGAGGCACATCTAATACTGGCAATGATTTACCTGCCTTAGCAGCTAGGTGGCCCAGTAGGTAGAGTGCCATGCCTGAAGGCAGGTAAATTAATCTTCCTGAGTGTAAACCTGGCCACAAACACTTACTAGTTATGTGACTCTGAGCAAGTGTTTTATTTGTAAAATGAGCTGTAGAAAAAAAATGGCAAAAAAACAAAAAAACAAAAAAAACCACTTTTCTTGTATATTTTCCAAGAAAACCCCAAGTAAGTCAAGAAGAGTAAGACATGACTGAAAAATGAGTAAACAACAGTAAGAAGATATCTTCTTCAGCTGATTGTAAAATGCCATGATCTGCCTATTGTTGACTTGCATATATGTTTAAGAACACAGTAATTTTGTGAAAGCATGCTTTTTGTGGCACTCTTGCAATGAAATTTGTCAAAACCACAAAGACTGGATAGAGGCACAAATTAGCTTTACAGTCATCCTTTTTCTCATGCCCCAAACTTTATGTAGCTGATTTAAATATTGGGCAATATCTTAGCAAAGTATCTGTCTCAAAACAAAAGAAACATATACATATACTAAGAAGCACATAATACTTGCCAGACTTTCTCTTTTTTTGTATATACCTAATTATTTATCTGCAAGCTAAATATGTAAAACATTAAAGGGGAAGACCTGCTTTTGTTCTTCTTTGTACCTGACACACACATTGAGTCAAATTCTGTAGGGAGAAATGGTCTTTACCAGATTTTCATCCCTATTCCTAATGTCGTAAAAATTGTACTTTTGAAGAATAGCTACCAGAATATAATTGTGTCTGCAGCATGATATTAAATCTAATTAAATGTTCAGCAGTGCACACCACAAATCCAATGGAAAAATATACACAAAGCCATTTTTCTGATTATTAGTGTACTAAAACTAATTAAAAAAAGATAAATAGAACCAATTTTGTCCATAATAAATGGTGAAGATGGGTCAACAGAAAATATATTAAGGCTTTAAATATGAAACAAATACAGACATCATTTTTATTCTCTTATTAGGAAACAATTGACACAAATTCTGGCTAATTGAACCGACAGTTATTTGATTCAGAAAATCAATAATGAGGATACTTACTTGTCTTTTATCTGATATGTGCCAAGCATATTGTAGGTCTGATTCTTATCAGTTATACCATATCAGTGAATTTCTCCTGCTTAGTACATCTAGGTAATTATGAGCATTTTTTAGGATGAACAAAGCATTTGTTCTGACAACAGTTGCTGCTGACCTTTTTTTTTTTTTTTTTTTTTTTTTTTTAAAGAACAATGGTGTATGCAGTGTTTTGTTTTGTTTTCCTGTTATTCTTTTGAGTCTTTTGTGTTTTATATAGTCTTGTGCTGGAGAAGCACTGGGCTTTTTCTTATGCAAATTAATTTCATCTTTCTGGGGCAAGCCTTTAAACTCTTCATACTCTGAAACTCTAAGATTATAAATTACGGTGGTGAAATGGTGTAGGGATTGTCCACATCAGAAGTTCCATGTACCAATGGTATCATGAATCTGGATCACTTTTTTTTAAATGTTAATGAGTGAAAGTTGGTGGAGCCAAAATGGTAGAATAAAGCTAGAAAGCTGATCAAGCTCTCCCAGTTTCCCTAGAAAACCACATAAAACCAAGTTTTTGCACAGATTCTGGTGGAATGAAATCACACCCAAACTCAAGATAGAATGGAAAAACTTCAAGAAAGGTCAGTCTCATTGGGGTGAAAAGGCTATTCAGTTCAGCTCAGATAGGATCTGCGAAAGTAGTGAGAGGGTCTTAATGGCATTAAATAAGCAAGTGAGACCTTCAGTCTTGGCTCAATAAAGGAGCAAATCAGAAGGGCAGGTTCTAGTCCAAGCTCAGAATTCAAACTCTGGGAAAGCAGGCTGTTTCCTAAAAAGAGCAATCAAACCTTTTAAACACAAATGACCTTGTTCTCAAAGCTGCATCTGAAACTTGAAACAACATCCCCTTTGCCCCAGGAGCAGAGCTCAACCATAAGAGTAAAAAAAAAAAAAAAAAAAAAAAAAGAAAGAAATAACAAAAGAAATGGGGAAAAATGAGTAAGAAATAGAAAAGAATCTTGACCATAGAAAGTTACTGCAATAACAGGGAAAACCAAAACACCAACTCAGACAAGTAAAAAATGTGCAAAGAAGAAATCTTAAAAGTTTGATATGGATTGGTCTCAAGCCCAACAAGGCTTCTTGGAAGTGCACATAAAAGAAATGAAAAGGCAAATAAGAGAATTAGAAGAAAAAAATTAGAGCTAACTGCTTTGAAAAGGAAGGGAAAAAAACTGTGTGAAGAAAACAACTACTGAAACAATAGAATTAACCAAATGTAAAAAGAGATACAAAAATTAATTGAAGATAATCACACATTAAAAATAAGAATGGGAGAAATGGAAGCTGATTACTCTGTGAGATAGCAAGATCAGTCAAACTAAAAATAATGAAAAAAAATTGAAGAAAATGTAAAGTACCTCATTGGAAAAATCAATCCAGAATATAGATCCAGAAGAGACAATTTAAAAATTATTGGCCAAAGTAGGATTTCTTAATTGAAAAAGATAAAGTCTCAAGAAAGTAGGATTTCTGAATTGGAAAAAGAAAATAATTCTCTAAAAAATAGGGAAATGGAAAAAAAATCAATAGAGCAAAATAATTCATTTAAAAACTCAATTAGGCATATACAAAAAGAACTAAAAAATGTGAATGAAGAAAATAACTCAATAAAAATCAGGACAGAAATTTAAAAAGTAAATAGAACATTAGAAAAACTAGGTATGATAGACCTTTGGAGAAAACTGAATGGTGATAGAAAGGAGTATACTTTCTTCTCAGCAGTTCATGGAACCTATACAAAAATTGACCATATATTAAGACATAAAGATCTCAAAATTAAATGCAGGAAGGCAGAAATAATAAATGCCTTTTCTCAGATCACAATGCAATAAAAACTACATTCATTAAGAAGTTAGGGGTAAATAGACCAAAAAGTAATTGGAAACTGAATAATATCATCTTAAAGAATGACTGGGTGAAACAGCAAATTATAGAAACAATTAATGATTTCACCCAAGATAATGACAATGATGAGATATCATACCAAAATCTGTGGAGTGCAGCTAAAGTGGTAATAAGGGGATATTTTATATCTTTATAGGCTTATTTGAACAAAATAGAGAAAGAGATTAATGAATTGGGCCTGCAACTTAAAAAGCTAGAAAAAGACCAAATTAAAAACGCCCAACCAAAAATCAAACTTGAAATACTAAAATTAAAAGGAGAAATCAATAATATTGAAAAAAAACTATTGAATTAATAAATAAAACCAAGAGTTGGTTTTATTAAAAAGCCAATAAAATAGATAAACCTTTGGTAAATCTTATCAGAAAAAGGAAAGAGGAAAATCAAATTGTTAGTCTTACAAATGAAAAGGGGATCTTTCCACCAATGAAGAGGAAATTAGAGAAATAATGAATTACTTTGCCCAACTTTATGCCAATAAATTTGATAACTTAAATGAAATGGATGGCTTCCTCCAAAAATATAGGCTTCCTAGATTAAGAGAGGAGGAGATAAATTACTTACATAGTCCCATTTCAGAAAAAGAAATAGAACAAGCTATTAATCAACTCCCCAGGAAAAAATGCCCAGGACCAGATGGATTTACATGTGAATTCTACCAAACATTTAAAGAACAACTAGCCCCAATGTTATATAAACTATTCGAAAAAATAGGGCATGAAGGAGTCCTGACAAACTCCTTTTATGACACAGACATGATACTGATACCTAAACCAGGTAGATCGAAAACTGAGAAAGAAAAGTATAGACCAATTTCCTTAATGAATATTGATGCTAAAATCTTAAATGAGATATTAGCAAAAATACTTCAGAAAATCATCCCCAGGATAATACACCATGATCAAGTAGCATATATACCAGGAATGCAGGGCTGGTTTAATATTAGGAAAACTATTATTATAATTGACCATATTAATAATCAAATTAATAAAAACCATATGATCATCTTAATAGATGCAGAAAAAGCATTTGATAAAATCCAACATCCATTCCTGCTAAAAATGCTTGAGAGTATAGGAATAAATGGACTATTCCTTAGAATAGTCAGGAGCATATATTTAAGACCTTCAGTAAGCATAATATGTAATGGAAATAAACAGGAACCTTTCCCAGTAAGATCAGGAACAAAACAAGGTGGCCCACTATCATCATTACTATTCAATATTGTATTAGAAATGCTAGCCTCTGCAATAGGAGTTGAGAAAGAGATTAAAGGAATAAGAGTAGGTAATGAGGAAATCAAACTGTCACTCTTTGCAGATGATATGATGGCATAATTAGAAAACCCCAGATATTCTAATAAAAAGTTATTAGAAATAATTCACAACTTTAGCAAAGTTCCTGGGTACAAAATAAATCCACATAAATCTTCAGCATTTATATACATCACCAATAAATTGCAACAGCAAGAGATACAAAGAGAAATTCCATTCTAAACAAATGTCGAGAGCATAAAATATTTGGGAATCCATCTACCAAAGAAAAGTTAGGAATTATATGAACAAAATTACAAGGCCCTTGCCACAAAAATAAAGTCAGATTTAAATAACTGGAAAGACATTAAGTGCTCTTGGATAGGCCGAGCGAATATAATAAAGATGACAATACCCCCAAACTAATCTATATATTTAGTGCTATACCAATCAGACTCCCAAGAAACTATTTTAGTGACCTAGAAAAAATAACAACAAAGTTTATATGGAAGAATAAAAGATCGAGAATTTCAAGGGAATTAATGAAAATAAAAGTCAGATGAAAATGGTCTAGTTATACCTGATTTAAAGCTATATTAAATAGCAGCAGTCACCAAAACCATTTGGTATTGGCTAAGAAATAGATTGGTCGATCAGTGGAACAGATTAAGTACAAAGGACAAAAAAGGGTACAACTATAGCAATCTAGTGTTTGATAAACCCAAAGATGCCAACATTAGGGATAAAAATTCATTATTTGAAAAAAAATACCTGTTGGGAAAACTGGAAATTAGTATGCCACAAATTAGAAATGGATCCACTCTTAACACCATATACCAACATAAGATCAAAATAGGTCCATGATTTAGGCATAAAGAATGAGATCATAAATAGATTAGAGGAGCAGACCTGTGGAGGAGGAAGGAATTTATGACTGGAGAAGAACTAGAGATCATTATTGATCACAAAATTGAAGATTTTGATTACATCAAACTAAAAAGTTTTTGTACAAACAATACTAATGCAAACATGATTAGAAGGGAAGTAACAAATTGGGAAAATATTTTTAAAAACAAAGGTTCTGACAAAGGTCTCTTTTTCAAAATATATAGAGAACTGACCCTAATTTATAAGAAATCAAATCCAATTGATAAATGGTCAAAGGATATGATCAGACAATTCTCAGATGATTAAATTGAAACTATATCCATTCATATAAAAGAGTGTTCCAAATCACTACTGATCAGAGAAATGCAAATTAAGACAACTCTGAGGTATCACTACACACCTGTCAGATTGGTTAAGATGACAGGAACAAATAATGATGAATGTTGGAGGGGATGTGGGGAAACTGGGACACTGATACATTGTTGATGTAGTTGTGAAAAATCCAACCATTCTTGAGAGCAATTTGGAACTATGGCCAACAAGTTATCAAACTGTGCATACCCTTTGATCCAGCAGTGCTACTACTGTGCTTATATCCCAAAGAAATACTGAAGAGGGGAAAGGGACCTGTGTGTGCCAAAATGTTTGTAGCAACTCTTTTTGTAATGGCTAGAAACTGGAAGATGAATGGATATCCATCAATTGGAGAATGGTTGGGTAAATTATGGTATATGAAGGCTATGGAATACTATTGCTCTGTAAGGAATGACCAGCTGGATGAATTCAGAAAGGCTTGGAGAGACTTGCATGAACTTATGCTGAGTGAAATGAGCAGAACCAGAAGATCACTATACACTTCAAAAACAATACTGTATGAAGATGTATTCTGATGGAAGTGGATATCTTCAACATAAAGAAGATCCAACTCACTTCCAACTGATCAATGATGGACAGAAACAATTACACTGGGAATTGAATGTAAAATATTAGCACTACTGTCTATCTACCCAGGTTACTTATACCTTCGGAATCCAATACTTAATGTGCAACAAGAAAATTGGATTTACATATATATATTATATCTAGGTTATACTGTAACACATGTAAAATGTATAGGATTGCCTGTCATCTAGGGGAGGGAGTAGAGGAATGGAGGGGACAATCTGGAAAATGAATACAAGGGATAATGTTATAAAAAATTACTCATGCATATATACTTTCAAAAAATTATAATTATAAAATTAATAAATAAGAGATAAAAAAAACTTATTGGCCTACCTGAAAGCCATGACCAAAAAAAAAGAGCCTGCATAGCATACTAGTAAGGAAAACTGTTCCAACATTCTAGAAAGAGAAAATACTCACTGAAAGAATATATAAGTCACCTTTGGAAAGAGATCCCACAAGAAATATCCCAAGGAAAACTATTGCAAAACTCTAAAACTATAATATAAAGAAAAAATTACTGCAAGTTGTCAGACAAAAAATATTTCAAATATCAAGGAGCAATAGTAGGATTGCCTAGGATCTGGCAGCTTCTACAACAAAGAATCAAAGAAGCTGAAATACAATATTGCAGAAGGCAAAGAACTTGGGGATACCTAGCAAGATTCAGCATCATCTTTTAGGGAAGGAGATGGAGCTTCAATGAAGTAGGAGACTTTCAATCAATTCTATTGAAAAAAATAAAAAATAAAACCAGAACAAAACCAATCTATAAACCCAGGACTCAAGAGAATCATAGACAGGTAAACAGGGGGGGAAATTATATTATTTTTACATCTTTATTTTATATAATAAATATAGGTATAATTTTATGTAAATATATATTTATTAATATGAATAATTATATTTATAACAAAATATGTATATTTACATTTAAATATACATATTTAAATATTAAGCTGTTTACATCAGTAGATGAAAAAAATATTATCTGTGACCATTGAGAATTGTATTTGTCACTAGAACAGACAAAGGGGAGGCATCACAGGGATTATGGGTGACTGTGAATGGACTCTGATATGATGACATCAGAAAACAATACATTAACAGATGGAAAAATCTCTGTACATGAAAAAAATATAATGGGACGATTAGTTCAGATGAAGACATACAAAAGGCTTATTAAAATCTAGGGAAAGAATGAAAGAAGATTAGCATCATATGAAGCTTGAGCTCATCAGTTATTTGGTTCTAATAAGGAATTACTTAATCATTCAGTTGAAAATAGAAATTTACCTAACCTTATACAGAAATTGGAGAAGAAAGGAAAAGAAAAAGGAGGGACAGAATTGAAGGGAAAGCAGAAACAAAAGGGAAAAAAAAGATCAAAGAAGCAGAGAAGGGGTGATAGATAAGGTAGTAGGTAGAATGGGTTAAAAACACTACTAAGAAAAAGGGGAGGGATGACAGGAGATAAGGTAATGGGTGGAGTGGATAAAAATTATGAATAAGGACAGGGTGGAAAGAGAAAACAAAAGTATATGCAGGGGAGAAAATAAAATGAAGAAAAATATAAAACTGGTAATCACAACTGTGAATTTGAATGGACTGGATTCTCCCATAAAACAGAAGAAAAAAAAAGTGCATTAAAAAACAGAATTCCACAATATGTTGTTTATAAGAAACTCATTTGATATAGAAAAGCACATATAGAGTAAAGATAAAAGACTGGAATGGAATTTATTTTGCATCTGCTGAACTAAAAAAAAAAAAAAAAAAAAAAAAAAGAATACCAGGGATAGCAATTCTGAACTCAGCTAAAGCAAAAATAAAAATAGATCTTATTAAAAGAGATAAGGATGTAAAGTACATTGTGATTAAGGTTACAGTAAACAAGGAAATAGTAATGTGATCAAGAAGTAGAGCAGCCAAATTCCTAGAGAAAAATTTAAGTCAGTTATAGGAAGAAACAGATGCAAAATGATATTAATGAAGTACTTCAACATTCCCCTCTCAGAATCAGACAAATCTAATCACAAAATAAACAACAAAGAAACTAGGGAAGCTAAGAGAATCCTATAAAACCTAGACTTGAGAGAAATCTGGAGAAAATTGAATAGGTTCAGAAAGGAATACCTTTTTTTCTCAACAATTCATGGAACCTGCACAAAAACCTCACAGTCAAAGGTAGAAAGGCAACAATGTGATTTCTTTTTGGACCACAATGTAATAAAACTATATGAATAAAGTGATAGGGAAAGATACACTAAAACCAATTGGAAATGAAATATTTCTAAGAAATGAATGTTTTAAACAACAAATCTCAGAAACAAGTTATAGTTTCATCCAAGAGAATAACAATAATGAGTATTTTGGTATGTTGAATACCAAAACTCAAGAGATCCAGCCAAAGCAGTTCTTGTGGGAAATTTTGTATCTGTAAATAGCTACACGAATAAAGTAAAAAAACAGGAGATCAATAAATTGGTTATGCAACTAAAAAAGCTAGAAAAAATTACCTCCCCAATTAAGTACCAAATTAAAAATTTTGAAACTCAAAAGAGACATTATTGTTATTGACACTAAGAAAATAATTGAACTAATAGATGAAATTGAGTTGGTTTTATGAAAATACCAACAAAATAGTTAAACCTTTGATTAAGTAGATTAGAAAAAAATAAATTTTTAAAAATCACCAGCATCACAAATGAAAAGTGATGGTCAGTAACAAGAAAAATAATGCAACAATTATGAACTACTTTGCCCAATTGCATAGGCAATGTAAATTGTCTGACAATTGTCTTACAATCTAAACAAAATGGATGGACACAAAAATATAAATTGTGCAGATTAACAGAAGAAGAAATAAATTACTTAAATAGTCCCAATTTAGAAAAAAAGAAATTGAACAGTCAACTCCCTAAGAAAGACAATCTCCAGGGCCAGATGGATTCACAAGTGAATTCTACCAAACATTTAAAGAACAATTAATTCTAATACTATATAAACTATTTGGGAAAATTTGTAAAGAGGGAATTCCTCTATGATATGAATATATTACTAGATACCTAAACCAGGAACAGCCAAAATAGAGAAAATTATAGACCAATCTCCCTAATGAATAGTTATGCAAAAATTTTAAATAAAATATTAGCAAAGAGATTATAGCAATTTATCAGCAGGTTAATATACTATGACCAAATGGGATTTATAGCACAAATGCAGGGCTGGTTCATGATCAGGAATACTATTGCTATAATTGACCATATCAATAACAAAACCTATAGAAATCATAAGGTAATTACAATAGATCATTCTGAAAAATTTCTGAAAAAATACAGCATCCATTCCTATTAAAACACTAGATAACACAGAAAGAAGCTTTTCTTAAAATAATAAGCAGTATCTATCTAAACCCAACAGCAAGTATTATTTATAATGGAGAGAAGCTGGATCCGTTCCCAATAAGGTCTAGGGTGAAACAAGGATGCCTATTATTACCACTATTATTCAATATTGTATTAGAAAACTTGGCTTTAGCTTTTTTAAAAATGGAGTTAGACTAGGAAATGAGGAAATAAAATTATCACTCTTTGCAGATGATTTGATGATATCCTTAGAGAATCAAATAAAATTATCTAAAAACCTACTGGAAATAATTCACAGCTTTTTCAAAGTTGCAAGATAAAAGATAAACCCATAGAAATAATCAGCATATTAAATAAATTAAATAAAGTACTTGAGGGTCTAACTGTCAAGAAAACCCAAGAACTTTATGGACACAGTTGAAAAACATTTCTCACACAAAGGAAGTTAAATCTAAACAATTGGAAAAATACCAGTTGCTCATGGTTAGTCCAATGATAATTTGCTTATGGTAATAAGCCAATATTAATTCTGCCTAAATTGGTCTACTTGTTAAGTGCTATACCAATCAAACTGCCAAAATTTATTTTATAGAACTAGAAAAAATAATTTTAAAAAGGATGGCTAGCAGATCAAAACTAGAGGTCCTCCAGAAATACACACCAAGAGAACGGGCAAGAGTAAAGTTCAAAATCTTTGTTTTCTCTTACACAGTCTGTGTCTGTCATAGCCTGACCCAGTCTCAGTCTGACCCAGTCTCCTTCAGCATTCTGACAGTCTGCTAGTCTCAACTAGTCTCCTGCTTAGTGCAGGATGCAGGAGAGCCACCACAAGGATGACCAAAGTTAGAATGTCTATCTTTTAGTCCTTCTTAGCCCTTATAAAACTTATTGTAATTACATCATTAGAGCATACTGATTATATGTGAATTTAGAGAAATATTACATCACCATACTAAGTACTAAGTATATATGTGAACTAGAGAACCATTATCTCACCAATTCCACTGAGTTAATACCTTGTTTCAAGTATACTTCTCCAGAGTTCCAGCCCTCTACATGAGAGTATGTGGAAAAACTGAAACACTAATGATTGTTGGTGGAGTTGTGAAATGTTCCACTTGATTTCCAGAGCAATTTGGAATTATCCTCAAATGGCTATAAGACTGCATACACCTTGACCCAGCAGTGACATTACTGAGTCTATATCCCAAGGAAAACAAAAAGGAGAGAAAAAGACTCACATGTGCAAAAATAATTTGTTGCAGCTCTTTTTTTTGATAACAAAGAATTGAACAATGAGTAGATTCCCATTAATAAGAATGGTTAAGCAAGTTGTGGTATATGAAGATAATAGAATATTATTATTCTGTAAAAAATGATGAACAAGTTGATTTTAGAAAGGCCTGGAAAGATTTACACGAACTGATCCTGAGTGAAACAAGTAGAACCAGGAATATATTGTATAAAATAACAGCAAGAATGTGCAATGATCAGCTATGAAACACTTGGTTCTTCTCAGTGGATCAGTGATACAAAGCAATCCTTATACACTGTGGACAGAAAATGTCAGCTGCAACAAGAATGTAAATTGTAATATTCAGGCTAGCTTTCTGGAACTTCTCTGGAAGAGCCTTGGTCTTTAGGTGGAGAAGTGATAAAGGCAGGCAGCCACCATGAGGCTGGTCAAAGATTTATCTTCCAGTCCTTCTTAGACCTTATATATCTTGTTGTAATTACATTATCACAGCATACTGATTATGTATGAACTTAAAGAACCATTGCATCACCATACTAGGTATTAAGTATATATGTGAACTAGAGAACAATCATCTTATCAATTCCACTGATTTAACACCTTGTTTCAAGTATACTTCTCCAAAGTTCTGGCTCTCTACAATAAATCCACATGCTTCTTTTTTCCTTTTTTTTTTTTTCCCTTTTATCTGATTTATCTCTATCAACATGATTCATAAAATAATAGGTATTAAAAATAAATACATTTACTAGAAAGTATGTTGATGCTATGGTGACATCTAAAAGAAACTGGGCTACAGTGATATTTAGCAATAAATCAGAATTCTCTTATAGAAGGTCTAAATGACTTTAGCATGTCTTCTCATAACCAAAACATCTTTTTAGATGAACAGGTTCAAATACAGTTAGAGCTCAACTACAAAGAACTGTAGATCTGGCTTTACCATTGACTAACTCTGGCCTTTAGCATTTCTCAGTCTTTGTAGTCAAAAGTTTCTATAATTAGATTAAAAGATCATTAAAGCAACCTTTTAGGCTTAACATTCAATGATTTCTCAAGTCTGTACTACCAGTAAGCAATTAAATTTAGATTTCACTGTCAAATGTTGGCAGGCCCTGTGCTTGAAAATAATTGCTTTGCAGTGGTTACCAAAACCATTTGTTGGTATTGGCTAAGAAATAGACTAGTTGAGCAGTGGAATAGGTTAGGTTCAAAAAACAAAATAGTCAATAACTTTAATAATTTAGTGTTTGACAAACCCAAAGACCCCAGCTTTTGGGATAAGAACTCATTATTTCACAAAAACTGCTAGGAAAATAGGAAATTAGTATGGCAGAAAGTAGGCATTGATCCACACTTAACACCATACACCAAGATAAAGTCGAAATGGGTTTATGACCTAGGCATAAAAAAATGAGAATATAAATAAATTAGAAGAACATAGGATAGTTTACCTCTCAGACCTGTGGAAGACAAAGGAATTTTTGACCAAAGAAGAACTAGAGATCATTATTGATCACAAAATAGAAAAATTTGATTATATCAAATTGAAAAGGTTTTGGACAAACAAAACTAATGCAGACAAGATTAGAAGGGAAGCAATAAATAGGGAAAACATTTTTATAGTCAAAGATTCTGATAAAGGCCTCATTTCCAAAATATATAGAGAACTGACTCTAATTTATAAGAAATCAAGCTGTTCTCCAATTGATAAATGGTCAAAGGATATGAACAGACAATTCTCAGACAAAGAAATTGAAACTACTTACAGCCATATGAAAAGAGGCTCCAAGTCATTATTGATTAGAGAAATGCAAATTGAGACAACTCTGAGATGCCACTACACACCTATCAGATTGGCTAGAATGACAGGGAAAGATAATACGGAATGTTGGAGGGGATGTGGGAAAACTGAGACATTGATATATTGTTGGTGGAATTGTGAATATCCTCCAACCATTCTGGAGAGCGATTTGGAACTATACTCAAAAAATTATCAAACTGGGCATACCCTTTGATTCAGCAGTGTTACAATTTGGCTTATATTCCAAAGAGATCTTAAAGAAGGGAAAGGGACCTGTATGTGCAAGAATGTTTGTGGCAGCCCTCTTTGTAGTGGCCAGAAACTGGAAACTGAGTGGATGCTCATCAATTGGAGAATGGCTGAATACACTGTGGTATATTAATGTTATGGAATATTATTGTTCTGTAAGAAATGACCAACAGGATGATTTCAGAAAGGCCTGGAGAGAATTACATGAACTGATGCTGAGTGAAATGATCAGGACCAGGAAATCATTATATACTTCAACAACAATACTATATGCTGATCAATCCTGATGGATGTGGCCCTCTTCAACAATGAGATGAACCAAATCAGTTCCAAAACCAGCTACACTTAGTGAAAGAACTCTGGGAAATGAGTATGAACAACTTCATAGAATTCCCAATCCCTCTATTTTTGTCCACCTTTATTTTTGATTTCCTTCACAGGTTAATTGTACACTATTTAAAAGTCTGATTCTTTTTGTACAGCAAAACAAATGTATGAACATGTATACATATATTGCATTCAACCTATACTTTAACATATTTAACATGTATTGGTCAACCTGCCATTTGGGGGAGGGGATGGGGGAATTGGAACAAAAGGTTTTGCACTTGTCAATGCTGGAAAATTACCCATTCATATATCTTGTAAATAAAAAGGCATAATAAACAAAAAAGTAAATGAAATAAAATATGTAGGATTGTAAAGGGAAAAAAAAGAAAGTAATTGCTTTGGGAAACATTGTATAATTTCATCTTAACTTGCCAATTTTCTTGACCTTCTATGTGATGAAAATGCCCTCTTATCATAAAGCAAATAATATAGATTACCTTGAAGCATAAGGACCCAAAAGTATATCTTAATAAAATTACTTCTTGCTTTATGAAGAACTAAGATAATTGTTATACGTGGAAGATTGTAGAATCCACCTCTCACCTAAATGATCAGTCATGTGTTATTAAAATTCATCCAGAAAGAAATTGAATATTACCCATTTTGACATATTTCAATTTAAGTAGATACTTTATATGTGATGAATACTCCCATGGTAGTAGGAATTTTCAATATTGTACTTCTAGCCAGGCATGGTGGCACGCGCCTGTAATCCTAGCCACTGGGGAGGCTGAGGCTGGAGGATTGTTTGAGCCCAGGAGTTCTGGGCTGCTGTGTGCTATGCCGATCATGTGTCCGCACTAAGTTCGGCATCAATATGGTGACCCCCTGGGAACGGGGGACCACCAGGCTGCCTAAGGAGGGGTGAACCGGTCCAGATCAGAAACGGAGCAGGTCAATACTTCTAGGCAACTAGATGGAAAAGTAGGGGAAGTGCTAGTTTTGAAGTCAAGAATATTGTGTCTAAATTCCACCTAAGGAATGACATCATTATAATTATGGGCAATAGTCTGTACAAAGTTAAATAGAATGGAAGGAGTATTTCATGTGTGAGAAATAGTAAGGAAGACAGTTTGGGTAAATAGTAGATTACATGAAGAAGATTATAATAAGGAATTATAAACCTAGAAAAGTAAGATGAGGTGATATAAAAGGTAATAAATATCAGAAAGGGTAGTGTTCATTAATACTAGAAGTAATGAATGGGAATCATTGAAGTTTATTAAGCAAGAACATATATGTCCATACCTATGACTATCAAGGGCACCATT
The DNA here is from genome assembly GCF_048593235.1 of Sminthopsis crassicaudata. Lineage (NCBI taxonomy): Eukaryota > Metazoa > Chordata > Mammalia > Dasyuromorphia > Dasyuridae > Sminthopsis > Sminthopsis crassicaudata. Next base: position 264,462,538 of record NC_133621.1, read on the forward strand.
ATTTGCTCATTTATCCAAAGTAAAAAATTCAGTGTCATCTTCAACTCTTTATTGCCATTCATATTATATAACCAAACAATCACTAAGCCATGCTTTTTCTTTATTCACACTATCTCTCATATGTATCCCTTTCTTTCAATTCAGAGAGCTTCAGCTTTAGTTCAATCTCTCATACCATCTGATCTGTAACACTGCAATAGCCTGCTAGATATTTTCTCTACCTTGTCTCTTTATATTCCAATCTGTCCTCTACCCAGCTGCTAAAATGATTTTCCCCTGACATGTAGGTATAGCCATATCATCCATATATAAAATGAGGTTCTATTACCTTCTTCCTATTACTTCTTATTACCTCTTGACATTCTATTACCTTCAGGATAAAAGATAAACTCCTCTGTTTAGTTCTTTCTGACCTGTTCTTTCTTGTCTTTCTAGTATTATATGTAGTAGGCATTTACCAAATTCTTATTGACTGGCTGACTTTCTATCTTACACTTCTTTCATTATGTACTCTATGATCCAACCATCCTGGCATATTTAAAGTCCTTTGAACATGAGACTCCATCATTCCTATGGGTGCCTTTGTACTGGACACCATGACTGAAGAGGTCTGCCTCCTCATCTTCTCATTGAGATTGCTCTCAAGATTCAGCTCAAAGCTCATCAATAAAAGTATTTGTTTGGACCTCATATTCTGTTGATATCTAATCTTTCAAAATATTTTCTATTTACTCTGGATATATCTTGTGTACCTAATTATTTTTAAGTTGCCATTTCTATTTGTATAGTCCTTGAGGACAAAGGAGCCCCTGACACCTTGTTTGTATTCCTGATGTTTAGTATAATATTTGGCACATAATAAGTACTTAATAAAATAATTAAATTAATTTCTGACTATGGAATGAATAACTAATTGACTAGTGATTAGTAGTGCCTGACACCCAGTAATCTCCTGTTAAATGTTTACTGACTGAATGGATGGATAAACTTACATATACTTTGGGTGGTTGAGTGCAGACAATATTGGAAAAGGGAGATATCTGTGGCTAGGGAGATGACTATAGTCCAGATCTGACCATGTAAACAGTTCTATTTTTTTTTCATTATTTTTGGTGAGGCAATTGGGGTAAAGTGATTTACCTAGAATTACAGAGCTAGTAAGTTTGAAGTGTCTGAGGCCAGATTTTTATTTATTTATTTATTTATTTAATTTTATTTAAAAATTTTACTTTATTTTAACTTTATTTATTTTTAATAGTTTTTGTTTACTAGATATATGCATGGGTAATTTGGCAACACTGACAATTGCAAAACCTTTTGTTCTAATTTTCCCCCCCTTTCCCCCCACCCAGATGACAGGTTGACCAATACATGTTAAATATGATAGAGTATAAATTAAATACAATATATGTATACATGACCAAACATTTGTTGTGCTGTACAAAAAGAATCGGACTTTGAAATAGTGTTCAATTAACCTGTGAAGGAAATCCAAAATGCAGGCCGACAAAATTAGAAGGATTGGAAATTCTATGTAGTGGTTCATAATCATTTCCTAGAGTTCTTTTGCTGGGTGTAGCTGGTTCAGTTCATTACTGCCCTATTGGAACTGATTTGGTTCATCTCATTGTTGAAAATGGCCATATCCATCAGAATTGATTATCATATAGTATTGTTGTTGAAGTATACAACGATTTCCTAGTCCTGCTCATTTCACTCAGCATCAGTTCATGTAAGTCTCTCCAGGCCTTTCTGAAATCATCCTGTTGGTCATTTCTTACAGAACAATAATATTCCATAACATTCATATACCACAATTTATTCAGCCAATCTCCAATTGATGGGCATCCACATAGTTTCCAGTTTCTGGCCACTACAAAGAGGACTGCCACAAACATTCTTGCACATGAGGTCCCTTTTCCTTCTTTAAGATCTCTTTGGGATACAAACCCAGTAGCAACACTGCTGAGTCAAAGGGTATGCACAGTTTGATAATTTTTTTGAGCATAGTTCCAAATTGCTCTCCAGAATAACTGGATGTATTCACAATTCCACCAACAATGTATCAGTGTCCCTGTTTTCCCAAATTCCATCTGAGGCCAGATTTTGACTTTAGGACATGTGCTCTATACTCTGTGCCATCTAACTGCCCTCATGTATATATTTTTGATTCGGTGCCTTGATTAAAAGTATGATAGTTATACTATTTATATCTTGGTTAGCAAAACTGTATCATTATAAATCTTAGAAATTAAAAGAATAATTTCTAATGAAACTTCTGTTTCTTAGCTAGCCCAATGGCATAATCCACATACACACTAAGCCAAAATCAAGCATATAATACCTTAGGGTCAGAACTAAAGAGAAAATGGGAAGAATATACTGGAGTTTAATATGAAACTCTTAAAGAAGTTGAGTTACCACAAGTTTGGGAGAAGCAAGAATTATCAGAGTTCAAAGAAGACAAGGAAAAAAAGAAGAAAATGGAAGGTTTGGGACCAGTGGCTGCTAAGGAAATTTTCTTAAGATTTGACTTGCTTAGGGCCACAATCACATCTTGTAAGGTAAGAAGGCATTATGATTCTATTTTAACTCTTTTCATGTATGTGCCAAGTAGATATATACATACATACATATATACATATATATATATATATATATCTTTATACATCTTTCAATAAGTATCTGATCCTCTTTTTCAAAATGTTGTCTTAACAGCAAAGTTGAACTTGACATTCCTAATCAGCAGAAGCCCCTCCAGTCTTCCCAGACTGAGATCCTCAACTCCACATGCTGTCTCAGGGGTAAAAATTCCTGTGGTTGTGGTTCAGGCTCCAGCTCAATCTAGCGAGCCCAGGGATCCCTGCTTGCTGTTTTGGTGGAATTAGCTTAAAGGTATTTCTATCTCCCATCCTGGGGTCTTTTTTGGGATCTTCTTGAGTTGGCCCAGAAGACTGCTATTCTGCTCAAATTTTTACTTGTTTTTCAACAGCCTGCTTTACCCTGAGATGCAATTTGTTTTATTTGTTGAGAAAGTCTGGAGACCTTGGAATTTTCTGACCTACTCCAACATCTTCCCAGAATCTTCTCTTATTTTGAGATTTATATCACCTGAACTTAGCATAGTTTTTGTTAATCATAAGAACTTAATGCATGCTTTGAGAAGTTAGGTGGCACAGTAGTACATAGTGTTGGTCCTGGAGTCCAGAAGAGTCCTCTTCCTGAGTTCAACACTAAGACATTACTATCTGTGTAATCCTGGAAAAATAATGCAATCCAGTTTGTCTCAGTTTCTTCTTGTTATATAAGAAGAGCTGGAAAAGGAAATGGCAAACTCCAATATCTTTGGTTGGAAAACCCTAAATGGGGTCCCAATGAGGTGTATAAGACTGATACTACTGAACAATATAATGTATGCTTCATTCATTGATTCATTTATTTGAATTCCAAACTATTTTGTGCTGTCAAAGGCCTCTCCCTATATATCTGAACTAACTGAGAAATGTTTCATAAAATTTCATTTTGATATCACATGATCATTCCAGTAAAGTAATTTGACAATGGCCAATTCTTCAAAGTGACTTACAATGTCTCTCTTGTCATTTCAAATCATTCCTGCAATAATTACATTTCTTTCCTATTTAAAGAACAAAGATTGCCAAGACACAATTACTTCTAATAGCAATTTTTCACTAAACCCTGATTTTAAGGAAGCACTGAAGAGAAACATTTTTCAAGCAGTCTCTGTTGTGCCACCTAATGCTCATTCAATCAAACAAAATTTATTAAGCACCTATTATAAGTCATGAACTGTGCTATATCCTGAAAATCATCAGGCTGATGGTGATGTACCTTCAAGAATTATTCTACTCGGCTCTTTTCAACACTAAGGTGATTGAGGCCAATTCCAATTGACTTGTGATAAAGACAATCATCTGATTCCAGAGAGAGAACCATGAAGACTGAATGTGAATCACAATATAGTATTTTCATTTTTGTTTTTGTTATTTGCTTGTTGGGTTTCTTTCTAACTTTTTTTCTCTTTTTAGTCTGATTTTTCTTGAACTGAATGATAAATCTGAAAATATGTTTAGAATAATTCCACATGTTCAATCTATATTAGATTACTTGCTGTCTAGGAGAGACATGTGGGGGACAAGAAAGGGAGAAAAATTGGAACATAAAATTTTGCAAAAGTGAATGTTGAAGACTATATTTGCATGTATTTTAAAAATAAAAAAGATATTATCAAAAAGAGAATTGTCCTAATGCATATTCCCAGAGATTGACTATTATGATTTAAAAGCTCTATCGTTAAACATTCAATAATATGTAGCAATCTTGCTGAATTACTAATGAGTAGGTGTTTTAATAATTTTCTGAAATGACAGTATGATGGAGATGAATGGATGATAAATTTAGAGGTCAAGTATTTTAATTATTTATACTTTTGTGACCGTGGATAAGTTAACATTTAAACCTTTCTTGACCTCAGTTTCCTCAGTTGTAAAATGAGGATATTGGAATATGTGACTTATGGAGTCCAACTATAAACCTATGATGTCTATCTAGACTTAAATGAGGACTCAGAAGATATACAGGATATTCTAAATGCTGCTCTTTCTGAAGCCAAGTTTAATTTATTTTCATCACATGTTAGTCTTAGCTAGAGCTATAGTTCTGAACTTAAGATAATTCTTACCAGTATATTAATCTATGAAACATATTTATAAATAGAATTATCTATCTCAGAAAGCAGATGTGACATTGTGATACTTCCTGACCAACAATTCTAAAGGCATTTTTCCAAGAGTTACTTTAATAGCATACTCATTAGAAGCATCTCTAATTCCATATGGTTTCATCTTTGAGCTAAAATCCCAAAGACTAACTGGTCTTAAAAAATAAAGGACCCGGTAATTATTCTCTTCCCATTAAATTACTGAAATGGATATATCAAGTATGTCTTTACCCAGAAGTAAAGACAAGGATGGTCTCACAAAAGGATATTTGCTGCCAATATCTTTAAAAATGTTAATTAAGTAGGGAAGGATATCATGCATCCTAGGGGAAAATGTGATGAGATTTGTTCTAACATCCCTTTTAAATCCTTGATTTAAGGCTCTTTCTTTTTGAGTTCTCAAGTTTATGGTGCTGAGACATCTCTAGTGGATTTTCCTGAAGCATATTTTAGCAGCAATAAAAAAATGTCATATTTTTAAAGCTTTGATGATTCATTGCCCACATATTAAAACTCAATACAATAAGAATTCATAAACACTTCTAAGAGAATGTCTTTTCTTTTATGTATACAGACTATTTCTCAGCATCATTGAGCAAATCTTTTCCATATACTAACAACACCATAATAATTCAAATAAATAACCTTTTCAAATAGGATAATCAGAGCACCCAGGTTTTCTATCAATAATTTGGCAAGGCTTACTGATAGCTGTATCCAACTCCAAATCCTTGTGGTGAAAATTTGCTCCTTCAAAGTATACTTTCATTTTCCAAACTTTAGTCCTAATGACTAAAGCAGAATAAGTATGCCCAACCCAAAGTAGAGTTAAACCAGATAGCAATAGATTCTTGAGAATGTTTTGTGTCTGTGATTTTATTACCAATAAATTGATTGAGATTTAAAAATTTAGCATTTATCATATTTAATAATACCTGTATTAAAAAGTGCTTCAACTATGAGTGGTGTTGTACCTACCAAACTTTAGGCTGTTCTCAAAAGTACTGGGTGTCTGCATTTTTTTGCTGCTTCCAAAGTAGTGTGATCTGGGCTAAGGTGTAGTCACTGCTTTCCTATATGTCCATAGAATCACAGAGAGGTTCCAAATTCCCCTAAAGCCAAGCATTTACTACTTCTTAAGAACCTAGATCTGTGACTAGGCCCCTTCTACCTTATGGCTGAACACAAATGTATTCCTGTACCCAAAAGTGCATATGGGTAGTAGAGATGCCACACAGTAAAAGGGTGCTATGATCAGTGCCAACAAAAGAACCATTATAATCTCTTCCTGACCAGTTATTATCTAATCCCTTTACCATTTCTGGACTGAGAAGCTGCTGCTATTATTATACCAGCCTCCAAGGCCTATAACTCATGCTACTTCCTCCAAGTTTACTTTAGACTTACTTTCATCTCAGTGTCACAGACCACTCCTTCTAAATTTCCAAACTGTTTTGAACTGAAAAAAAGATCCCACCATGATATTCTCTTGGCTACACCACTCCAGGATTTGACTTTACACATTATTTTCTTTTTCTTATAATGATAGTTTGTTTGTTTGTTTGTTTTTTTTCAAAAAACATGCAAAGATAGTTTTCATCATTCACCTTTGCAACACTTTGTGTTCTATATTTTCTCCCTACCTCCCCACCTCCTCTTCCCCTAGACAGCAAGCAATACAATATAAGTTGAAAATGTGCAATTCTTCTGAACATACTTCATATTTATTATGCTGCACAAGGAAGAACAGATAAAAAAGAGAAAATGAGAAAGATAAAAAAACAAAACAAACACTATACTTTTATCAATATTCAGTTCCTATTGTCATCCGTCTGGATGCAGATGGCTCTCTCCAACATGTCTATTAAAATTGCCTTAAATTACCTCATTGTTGAAAAGAGCCAAGTCCATCTCAATTCATCATCACATAATCTTGTTGTTGCTGTGTATAATGTTCTCTAGGTTCTACTCTCTTCACTTAGCATCTATTCATATAAGTTTCTCCAGGCCTTTCTGAAATCAGCCTGCTGATCATTTCTTATAAAACCAATCATCTTCTATTACGTTTCTATACCATAACTTATTCAGCCATTCCCCAATTGATAGGCATACACTCAGTTTCTAATTCCTTACCACTACTAAAAGGGCTGCGACAAATATTTTTGCATATATGAATCCTTTTCCCTCTTTTATGATTTCTTTGGCATACAAGTCCACTAGAGACACTGCTGGATCAAAGGGAATGCATAATTTGGTAGATCTTTCAGCATAATTCCAAAATATTCTCTAGCATCTTTGGATCAATTCACAATTTCATCAATAATGTGTTAGTGTCCCACTTTTTCCACATCCCCTCCAACATTTATCATTATCTGTTCCTGTCATCTTAGTCTATTTGAAAGGTATGAAGTGATACCTCAGTGTTGTTTTAATTTGCATTTTTCTAATCAATAGTAATAGAGTATTGTTTATATGACTAGCAATGGCTTCAATTTCTTCATCTGAGAATTTTCTGTTCATATACTTTGATTTTTTATCAATTTTAGAGTAGTTTTAGAAATTAAACCTTTTTAGACACCTTGAATCTTAAATATTCCCCCCCCCCCAGTTTTCTGCTTCTCTTCTAATCTTGTCTGCATTGGTTTTGTTTGTGCAAAAACTTTGTAATTTAACATAATCAAAATTGTCCATTTTGTATTTCAAAATGTATTATCATGGCTCTTTGGCCAGAAATTCCTCGCTTCTCCACAAATCTAAGAGAATCTATCCCTTGTTCTCCTAATTTGCTTATAGTATCACCCTTTATGTATAAATCATGAACACATTTCAATCTTATCTTGGTATAGGATGTTAGGTTTTACACATTATTTTCAAGTTATAGGATGGTGAATACTGAAAGAGTTCATTTGGGCTGCTACCTTTACTCTGCCATCTTGATTTTGCCTCTAATTTAATTATATGTTTAACTTGTCCAGCATCAATAGGACAGTATCAATAGATGGCAAAAATGTGCTTAATTGTCTATTTCTATACTCAGGTCTGTCAAATGCCAATATAGTCAAGTATTGTTATCATATAATTACCTCTTAAAGGACAGATGTTAATTGAGAAGTATCATGGTTAGGCCGAGCAAATATAATAAAGATAACAATATTCCCCAAACTAATCTATTTATTTAGTGTTATACCAATCAGACTCCCAAGAAACTATTTTAATGACCTAGAAAAAAATAACAACAAAATTCATATGGAAGAATAAAAGGTCAAGAATTGCAAGTGAACTAATGGAAAAAAAAGTCAGATGAAGGTGGTTTAGGTGTACCTGATCTAAAGCTATCTTATATAGCAGCAGTCGTCACCAAAACCTTTTGGTGTTGGCTAAGAAATAGACCAGTCGATCAGTGGAACAGATTAGGTACAAAGGACAAAAAAGGGTACATCTATAGCAATCTAGTGTTTGATAAACCCAAAGATACCAATGTTAGGGATAAAAATTCATTATTTGAAAAAAAAAACTGTTGGGAAAACTGGAAATTAGTATGGCAGAAATTAGATATGGATCCACACTTAACACCATATACCAAGATAAGATCAAAATGGGTCCATGATTTAGGCACAAAGAATGAGATCATAAATAGATTAGAGGAACAGAGAATAGTCTACCTCTAAGACTTGTGGAGGAGGAAGGAATTTATGACCAGAGGAGAACTAGAGATCATTATTGATCACAAAATAGAAGATTTTGATTACATCAAACTAAAAAGTTTCTGTACAAACAATACTAATGCAAACAAGATTAGAAGGGAAGTAACAAATTGGGAAAATATTTTTACAGTTAAAGGTTCTGATAAAGGTCTCATTTCCAAAATATGTAGAGAACTGACCCTAATTTATAAAAACTCAAACCATTCTCCAATTGATAAATGGTCAAAGGATATGAACAGACGATTCTCAGATGATGAAATTGAAATTATATCCACTCATATGAAAGAGTGTTCCAAATCACTACTGATCAGAGAAATGCAAATTAAGACAACTCTGAGATACCACTACACATCTATCAGATTGGCTAAGATGACAGGAACAAATGATGATGAATGTTGGAGGGGATGTGGGAAAACTGGGACACTAATACATTGTTGGTGGAGTTGTGAAAGAATCCAACCATTTTGGAGAGCAATTTGGAACTATGTCCAAAAAGTTATCAAACTGTGCATACCCTTTGATCCAGCATTGCTGTTTTTGGGATTATATCCCAAAGAAATACTGAGGAGGGGAAAGGGCCAAAATGTTTGTGGCAGCCGTTTTCGTAGTGGCTAGAAACTGGAAGATGAATGGATGTCCATCAGTTGGAGAATGGTTGGGTAAATTATGGTATATGAAGGTTATGGAATATTATTGCTCTGTAAGAAATGACCAGCAGGAGGAATACAGAGAGGCTTGGAGAGACTTACATCAACTGATGCTGAGTGAAATGAATAGAACCAGAAGATCTCTGTACACTTCAATGCTGTATGAAGATGTATTCTGATGGAAGTGATATCTTCAACATAAAGAAGATCCAACTCACTTCCAGTTGATCAATGATGGACAGAAAGAACTACACCCAGAGAAGAAACACTGGGAAGTGAATGCAAATTGTTAGCACTACTGTCTATCTACCCAGGTTACTTACACCTTCGGAATCTAATACTTAATGTGCAACAAGAAAATGGGATTTACACACCTATATTGTATCTAGGTTATATTGTAACACATGTAAAATGTATGGGATTGCCTGTCATCTAGGGGAAGGAGTAGAGGGATGGAGGGGATAATTTGGAAAAATGAATACAAGGGATAATGTTAAAAAAATTACTCATGCATATATACTGTCAAAAAATTTTATAAATAAAATAAAAAAAGAGAGAAGTATCATGGTACTATCTTTAAAATAAAGGACTATTGGTTTCAGTTGTACCTATATCTCCCACCTGTGTAACCCTGAACACATTTTGCGTGCCTTTTGAGTCTTATTTTTCTCATGTGTAAAATGAAAGAGGTGAAATAGATGACTTCTAAAGGTCTCTCCACACTCTGGAATTCTTGAAGGGTACATGGTTTTATTTTCTGACCATAGCACTAGTAAGGAGAAATAACTGCCTATGATGATATTACAAAATGAAAATAAATGGACAAAATATATCAATTTTAAAATATGAAGTTTCTTGCACAAGCGACCTCATGATAAGAAATGTGGTCATGAAGTGATGAACTCCACGGAATACAATGTCTTTAGATAGGGATGTCTTACTTTCTCCTTTCCTTAAGAAGGAATATAAAGGCATACAGGGACTTTAATGTTGATCTTGGGACTAGATATTCTATTCAAAGGAAACTAAAGTCCTTCACTATCAGTGCTATCATTTTATAAGGTTTGATTCAAAATTTGTTTCAATAGCTAATGCTGTGAGTTTGTAGGGAGAATTACAAACTGGACTTTTGTAGTTCTAGAGAACCAAACAAATCACCTCAAGAGGGGAAAAAGAGGGAAAGGAGAAGAGGTGGAGAGAGGAAGAGAGAGAGGAGAGAGGAAAAGGAAGGAGTGAATGAGAAAGGGAAGTATTGAAGAAATTGGGAAGAAAAGAAAGAAGGGAAAATGCAAAAAGAGGAAAAGAGGGAGAGAGAGAAAATGGAAGAAGGGATTAGGGAGAGGAGGAGATGAGTGAGATTGGGAGATTAGGAGAGGGAGAGAAACCTGAAGAAGGGAAAAACAGGAAAGGGAGAAAGGGCATAAGAGAAGAGGAAAATTGAAAGTTGGAAAAGGAAAGGGAAAAGGGGAGAGTGATGATGAGAAGAATAGGGAGGATGAAGAAAAAAAAAGAGGGAAAGGGAGTAAAGCGGAAGAGAACAGTCCTTTAGTAGAAGATTTTTTTTTTTACTGTTTCCTTTGCTTTTTGTTTTGTTTTGTTTATTTGAAAATGTGGCAATATGTCATTTTGTTAATTTGGGGGAAGCAATCTATTCACATTTTTCCTATAAAATTCCTCTTCTTCCTGACTCTAATGTTTTATTTTAATGCTTTCTTAAATTGCCCCATTGTCTAAAAGTGAATATAATCAGTCACTTTAAAAAGCAGGCAATCTATGGCAAAAACCATAGTATAAAAATTTCAGGCAAACACAGTGTTAATGACAAAACCTAAGATTGCCAAAGAAATACTGAGCAAATACCTGGGAAAGTCTATTTATGTAATGAGGGAAAAACAAATTTATTCTCTTCTGATTGAAAAAAAAAAAAGACAGTCATGAGATTTAAGTTGCTGATGTGATGACATAGTGCACAGCTGTTATTATGTCTCTTGGATAATACAAATCTGTAAGGAAAGGAAAAACCCAGAGCTCTGAAAAAAGTAAGCTATAAATTTCAGCAGTTAATTAAAGGAATAGCTGAGATAGCAGACAACTGCCCCATGAAGAAAGTCATAAGAACATTAATTCTAGGAATTCAGAGAGTTCCATACTAGCTCCATGGACCGTCACCATTAAAAAGATCAATTAAAAGTCAAAGAGATAGAGGAGTTACAAGATTTGGCATAAGAGGTCCTGAGTGTGAATCTTTCCTTTCTGTAATTTGTTACATGCTTAACTTAGAATAAGTCACTTCATCTATTTAGGTCATCAGAAAAATCAAGTACTTGGACTGAACAGAACTTTCATTTCTAAATTAATGATCTCATGAAATCAAGTATAAAAAGAGTTTTAATAAGCATTACAATTCATAAAGGATTTAGTGGAATGTAATATATATTTATCTTTTTCTAAGTATAATCTAATAATAATGATTATTTGTTTAAAACAAAATAATATATTTTAAATGAAAAACTAACTAAATGGGAAAGCATACTGAGGTAAACTATATTTTTGTAACCAAGTCTCTGGGAAAGTGAGCTTTATCAGTATAAACAATGCAAATTTAACATTGAATTGGTGCATATATTTATATATGCATATATACATGTGTGTATTTATATTTTTACATACATATCTTATATGTTGTATATTATATGCAGATATGAAACAATAAAACAATAGCTCTGAGGTTTTCAGGATGCTGTGTGCACATTAATTTAAAAAGATAAATATTTTTCTGTAAGAATTACTGGTTGGACATTTTCTAGCCTTGGGGAAAAATAGTATCTCTAAAATGAAGGCAGAACATTGACAAATTTAATTTGATATATTTATTTTTATTATGAATTAGGAAGTCATCAATAAATGTGTATGCTTTAATATAAAATGTCAGAAGATTGTATACAGAATCAATAACCTATTATATAAAGTATAACTATGTATTAATCTATTGATCTACCCGAGTACCAATCTATCTATGGAAGAAGAGTACTAAGAGTTTTTGATCAAACAACAATGTACATATATGACCTAACTATATAAAATGGACTCTAATGTAATAGGAATAGATAAATTATATATATATATATATATATATATATATGTATATGTATAATATGTATATAAACATATATACACATATGTATGTATATATGTATATATATGGTATATGTGTAATATGCAAGTACATAAATATACATAAATACATATACATGTATATTTATAAAATTATAACATATTCATGCCAAATATATAGCTCCTTATCTGTGTCCTCTTCTAAAATATTTATACTTTTAAAAATTTTTTGTTAATTCTCATTTCTGTACCAAAGTTTTTTTCCGTCATAACTATCTCCCACTAGTCAACATTATCTACCCCCCCATCAAAAAAAAAAAAAAAAAGCAGTCAAGAAAAATACATTTGTGTTGTATTGGTCATATCTGAAAATTTCTTTAGGTATTTACAGAATATTATCTTTCTACCAATAGATGAGAAGCATAACAGCATTGTTATTATGAAATTGTGATTCCCTATTGAATTAATCAGAGATGAAAGATACTTTTAAGACCAAGATGGCACAGTACAGCCAGAACCCAAATGAAATATCTCAACATTCCCTTTCAAACAACTTTAAAATAACCCCTCAAATCCAATTGTGGAGCCACAGAGTTAACAAAGAGTCAGAGGGACATATTGCCCCAGAAAGATACATTTTTTTTTTTAGCCAAAGACAACTTAGTAGATGATCTAGAGAGATCTGTGACACTGAGTTGGGAACAGAAGGAACTTGGGAAGAGACCAGTGGTGGCCTTTGGAAGCCAGCATAAAAGTAGCAATAGGAAGGGCAACAGCAGCATCTTTGGGAATCTTAGCTTAGGGGCTGTAATGAGGTCATAAAGAGAATAGGAGCTATTTTTCTGGCACTTATGACTGTCACACATAATTCTTAATGATAGTTCCAAAGAGAGGAACACTTGTGACTAGTCATTTTTCAGCAGGGGCCATAGTCACTTTTCTAGTCCACTCTCCCAGGAAGAGAGAGAATCTGAAACTCAAAACTTAAAAAGCAAATAAACTTACAAATACATTTTTAAAATATATTTCCATCATAAAGTTGCCATCATTGTAGAAATAGTTATCATAATTCTGCTCCCTTCATTTTGCCTTCCAGTGGACCAAAGTCTTTTTGGTTTTTTTTTGATATCTGTGTTTTTGTTTTGTTTTGTTTTTGTTTAACATGTTTATGGCAGAATAATATCACAACACATTATTAAATCATAATTTATTCAGAAATAGTCAAATATATGGACATTTTTTCCAGTTGTTATAAAATGGCCACCTTTTCTCAATTGTTATAACAAACAGGTAATCATTAATATTTTTAAACTAATTTGTATTTTCTCTCCATCTTTTATCTTTTTTCACATATTATTAATGTATTTATAATGGGTCAAATGGCATAGTGCACTTAGTGTCTTTTAGGATATGGTTTCAAATTCATTTACATAATTTTTGGATAAATCACAGCACTACTTTCAAAACCCTTTCAATAATTGTTATTTTAATTATGTTATCTTTGCAATATAATAAGTTTAAGGTAGAAATTTCAAGTTACATTATTTAGCATTTCTCTTATTAGTGTTTTGTTGCATTTTATGAGTATTTAATAGCTTACCTTTTCTTTTTTGTAATTGCCTTTTTACATTATTTGACCATTTGTTTATTGGGTAACAGTTCTTATGGTGAACTATCTGATCCATTTTCCACATATATGGGACATCATACCATTGCCAAAGAAATTTGTTGACAAAATACAAAAAGCTCAAAGAACTAGGGGTTGGGACATTTTATATTACTTTCTTAGAGTAAATAATGTTCTAATTGATTTTATTTTATTTTCTAGAATTCTTTAAAAATACCATTTTCAGGAGAAAATGTCTTGATTATAAAATTTCTAACAATTTCATTGACCTCAATATATCTAGTATATCTTGAGCTACATCAATAATGTGATGAATACAAATAGTTTTGCTTTGCCCCTGATCTTATTAGCTACATCTTGAGTGTTTTTTTTAATAATAACCAATGCCTTTTCTTGGCTTTAGATTGATACTATTGATCAATTTTTTTAAAAAAATTACATTTATTTCAAGTTTTTAATAATAATCTTAAAATGTGGGTGTTGGCAACTTTTTATTTTATTATATAATGATATGATTTTATATCATAAGAAGTTCAATTAAATTAGACATAAATATAATAGAAACAGAAATTTTAGTCCCATACAACAAAAACTTTATACCTCATTAATTAGGATGTATTTCTTAAAGTCTCAGTTATCTTTTTTTTTTTTTTTTAATGAAGACCTCTTTCTTGTTCCCTTGCCATTCTACCAGTTTAGTAATGAGAGTTACTGTCAAATTAAAAGTGTATTATTCTTGATTTTCCATTTTCCTTTGAAAGGGAGTTAAATATAGTTATTTGGTGACTAATTGTCTATACAAAATTTTAGGAACATTTCTGAATACTTTTTTTCAGTGATTCTCATGGTCACAAATGCACAGCAACAACAGACAGCAGTATGCTGGCTTTATGGACCCAGTACCAAATTATGTCATAGTTCAAGTGTCCTACAGACTAATATGTATATGGCACTGTCTCACTGACATAAATCTGACTCTCCCATGAGGAGTGGGGATTAAACAAGCCTCTGGCTTATGCTTCTATCTATTTCTCACTTTTGAAGTCTAAATTTCTTATGACATCTGATGTCAGAATCCTCCCTCTGCATAAGCCCAGGAGAACAAATGAGAAAACTTGAACATATCAGAACATCAGATTCCTGACAAGGATTTGAAATGTCCTCATTTACATCTATTTGCAACATTTGAAACCACTCTAAAATGTAAGAATCAAGCTTGCAATTTGGAATTCTAAAATCCATTTCCTGTTGTCACTTGGTTATTTGTTTGTTTGTTTTGTAATCAAGGTTTTCTCCTAGCCAGTTTTTCTAAACCAAAAGATTTCATATGAATTATGACTTAATTTCTCCTGTTCTTCCTGTATAGTAATGCCACTTATCGTCTACTCAAAAGGGCTCAGAAAATGACATTGAAATGAATCTCAATACTCAGATTAATTCACTGGGTGCTGAGGACAGCCTAATGCAATGAAGTAGAGATTTATTTTTATTTTATTTTTCTTCATTAAGAGATTTGTCCAGGGCATACAACTAGGAAGCGTTAAGTGCTTGTGGCCAGATTTGAATTCAGATCATCCTGAGTTCAAAGTCTATGGTCTATGACTATGCCATCTAGCTACTCTTAAGAAGTATAAATTTTTGACAGTTTTTTTTGAATGCTTATTGCTAAATTGTTTGCCTGCTTTGATATTCCAATAATAATTTTAAAATGCTAACAGGCTAAATCCTTTGTGCAATTCTATCAGATTTCTAATTTATGATTATTGTATAGACCCAAGTACAATAACAGATCAGTTGAAGGCAGAATAATGTAATGAACAGAGAAGTTCATACCTACATCTAAATTTTGACTCAGATATTTACTGCTGTATAAATTTGGATAAATTACTTAACTTTTCTTTATCTCCATACCATTAGGTGATAAATGAAACCAAATATGGAGGAAACATGATACAGTAAGACTAGTCCTGGATTTAGAGTCTGAAAATTTCCTTTCAAATGTGAAATCTCTTCACCTCTGTGACCTCAAGCAATTTCCTTAGCATCTTGACTTCTCTTCCTCTCGGTTTCCTCATTTACAGTATGGGGCAGAGGATAAATGACCTCTGAGTTTTCTTCCAGCTCTAAGTCTATGTTTCTGCCTTACAAGGTTGCTAAGGCGATCAAATAGGATAATATATGCAAAGTACTTTCCAAACCTTAAAGTGCTAAAAAAAAATAAGTTACTTCTATTTTAAACTATTTAATTTGAATTTTATGCATTTTCTGGTTATAATTTGAATTGCCAGTAATTTTACCTCTTTCCTATTTATTTCACAAATCTTGCCAGTATATGAAAATTATTTCAGTTCAAGAAGTCATGTTTCTTCCCTTGCCCTATCAGTATTTGGCAACAAAAGAGAGAAATTAACTCCTAACATTAAAAAACCCAAAGCTTTTCTCTATTGGTCATTAGCTTCATAACAAACATTAACTCTCTCTATGAACCACCATTTCAGCCCAGTCCCATCTGCTTTCATTTTCAGAATAGTTTGATGAATCAAACTGAAATAAGCAGGTAATTTTAAAAAAGGACTGAACTATCACCTCTATGGTTCTCCAGAATTGCATACATCATAAAAAAATAGGTGGGACTTAACATTTAAACTAGTAGTACTGACACATTTTAAAGAGTTAATACTTCAAGATTTTTCACCTATTCAGAAACAGGCTAACATATAAAAGTAGTATGTAACTTGGACATAAATTAATGAAAAGAACAGGAATGAGAAAATACTATTCAATGAAAACCTAAATTGGAAGAAACAATACTGTTCCAGATGGTTCAGCTGAATCAAGTATCAGGCTGTATGAGGAAGGTTGATTACATCAAGGATAATGAAGCCTAGTGTTATTGGCAAAGATTTAAAATCACCAAATTCATCCAAGTCTGGAAGCCATGCAAATTACAAAATGAAGATGATGGGGGGAAAATGCTCCTTAAATTAGGCTGATATTGACAATTGTACATAATTAACCTATTCATGTCAGGAATTTATTGGAATTTATAGAGTCTACTTTGCATAATATTTGTAAAAAATGTCCATTTGTTGATCTAAAGGGCCTTAATCTAGAGATAATACAAAGTAAGAAGAAACTGTTATGTCCTAAATTTTAAAAAGGAATTTTTATAATCAAAATCTAATCCTAATTTTTTCTTCTGTATGTCCTTTTGTTTTCAGTTTTTAATGTTTTTTTTTCTTAATACTTTTTTAAGCCAAAGTTATACAAAGTGTCAGATTTATTGAAAGCCTGACTTGTAATGGACTGATGATATCATATTATCCAATTCTCTTCAACCCAAAATGTATGTCCTTCATAATATTCCTAAAGAATAGAAATCTTCTATTTTAACATGTTTAACATGTTTAACATGTATAAGAGTGCCTGCCATCTAAGAAAGGGGGTGGAGGGATGGAAGGGAAAAGTTGGAACAGAAGTGAGTGAAGGGACAATGTTGTAAAAATTACCCATGTGTATATTCTGTCAATAAAAAGCTATAATTAAAAAAAAGAATAGATATCTTCTCTCTGCTTGAAGATTGTCAATGATGGAGAGCCAATTACCTCCCATGCCAGGGCTTTTCATCTAAGGACAGTTCAAATTGTTAATATTTGTCCTGGAAGGTTTAATCCAGTGGTCCTAACTGTATTTTCTGAAAGTATATATATATATATATATATATATATATATATATATATATATATATATATATATATACTTATGTATATAAGAATATATATATATATGTATAGATAGATATAGAGATATATATCTCTATATTTATATCTATCTATCTATCTATAATCATTCCACTCTACTTCCATTTTCCATTTTAGTTTTCAATTTGGAGTACTTTGAGAAGTTATCTATACATAATAAGAGACTATTTCAAGTTTCAGTTTAAATTTAGGCAGAGAGGTTTCAAATTATGATTATATATTTTTATGTTTAAATAAAAATATTTAATTTTTAAAAACAGAAGTAATCATTGGGATGATTGAATAAAACTTTTTCCCCCTGAATGTGCAAAGAATAGTGGTGAGTGTATTGTCTTTCCCACAAATCATGCAGATAACTGCCTTAGTTCTCAAATTTGCTTTGTATGTAAAAACTGTCATTATCAAATTCAAAATATCAATAATGGAAAATGTTCTTGAACAAGAGAAAAAATTTTGATAGCCTATAATACACAGAGTAAGGAAGGAATTTTCATTTCATGCATCACTGAAAACTTGATCTGAAAGCTTTCTAAAAAGTCCATAGGCATTTAAATGTTAATGAAAAAGGAAAATAGTTTTGAGTTTCCCCAAAGTATTGCAACACAGCCATCAGGTATAATGGACTTCTGATTTCATTTCACTATATCAAGGGGCAACTTTCTCAAACATGTAACCTAAATGCATAACTAAACTACATTTGCTTTGATAATATTGTCAGTCCGATTTTTTGGTAAATTCTATTTTGGCAAAGGCTCATTAAATAACCTGCACTCATAGTTGACTGATAAAATGAAAAAAAATCACAAATCATAATCTCAAAGTAGCAATCAGAAAGCAATTGAAAATTATTTCTGTCGAGATATGTTCCACAATGAGCAAGAACATCTGAGCTTTTATCTGCAAAGAGAGTAACCCTCATCACTTCCACTCTTTCCTACTAACTTCCCAGAATACAGGGTCTAAGTTCTTGAAACCATGTTTAATTATTCTCCCCATAGTACATATTTTATGTAATACATTACTTAATTTTTCTTTTTCTTACCACATTTCTAGATTATTTTTCATCCTGTTCATTTCAGAAAGCACTGACTTTGCCTTCCTGCAAAAGACCTAATGGGTTGATTGTTGCATTACCAGAACTAATTTCTTTCTTCTTCCTGGAAGTTATAGTCCTAGATGTGGAGTCAGGAGATCTGCCTTCAGGCCTGATTTTTGTCAACTATAAATTAACCCAGGGGCTTTCACTCTGAGCCTCAATTTTTCCATCCAAAAAATGAAATGACAATATTCAGATTATCTAGTTCAGAGAATGATTCATGCATTTTCAAGCATTGCATTAAAATTATTACATTATTGTTAATATTATTATTAATCCTCTAGATGTAGAAAGAAGGATAATTCAATTCTGAAAAAAAATCATGATTTCAGTGGTATGAATTCTCAGTTCATAAATTCTTCAGACCTGACTAGACTTTTGAGCTTCCATGCCCCAAAATCCAGTATTCTTTTCTTTTTTAATTAAAGCTTATTTATTTTCAAAACATATGCATGAATAATTTTATAGCATTGAGCCCTGCAAAACCTTATGTTCCAATTTTCCCCATCCTTCCCCCATCCTCCCCCCTAGACAGCAAGTAATGCAATCTATTTAAAACATGGCAAAATATATGCTATATCCAATATATGCATACATATTATACAATTAGCTTGCTGCACAAGAAAAATCATATCAAATCTGAAAAGCAATGAAAAAGAAAATAAAATGCCAGCAAATAACAACAAAAAGAGTCAAAATGCTATGTTTTGATCCACACTCCGTTCCCATAGTCCTCTCTCTGAGTACAGATGGTTCTCTTCATCACAAGATCACTGGAATTGGTCTGAATATCTCATTGTTGAGAAGTTCCATGTCCATCATAACTGATCATCATATAATCTTGTTGTTGTTATGTACCATGATCTCCTGGTTCTGTTCATTTCACTTAGCATCAGTTCATGTAAGTCTCTCCAGGCTTCTCGAAAATCATCCTGCTGATATGTCCTATAACATAATATTCCATAACATTCATATACCATAACTTATTCAGCCATTCTCCAACTGATGGACATCCACTCACTTTCCAATTTCTTGCCACTACAAAAGGTTGACACAAACATTTTTGCACACATGTGGGTCACTTTCTCTCCTTTAAGATCTCCTTAGGACACAAGCCCAGTAGAAACATTTCTGTAACAAAAGAAATACACAGTTTGATAGCTCTTTGGGCATAGTTCCATATTGCTCTTTAGACTTGTTGGATCAGTGTACAACTCCACCAACAAGGTATTAGTGACCCAGTTTTCTCACATCCCATACAACATTCATCATTATCTTTTCCTGCCATCTTGGCCAAGTTGAGAGGTTTGTAGCAGTTTTTCAGAATTGTCTTAATTTGTATTTATCTTATTAATAGTGATTTAGAGCATTTTTTTTCATATGACTAGAAATAGTTTCAATTTCTTAATCTGAAAATTGTCTGTTCATAACTTTGACCATTTATCAATTGGAGAATGATTTATATTCTTATAAATTTGAGCTGATTCCCTACATATTTAAGAAATGAGGATTTTATTAAAGTCCTTGAGTGTAATAATGTTTTCCCAATTTATTGCTTCTCTTATAATATTGTCTGCATTAGCTTAGTTTGCAAAAAAAAACAAAAACAAAAACAAAACAAAACAACAACAACAACAACAAAACTTTTTAACTTAATATAATCAAAATGATCTTTTTGGTGTTCAATAATGAACTCCAGTTTTTCGGAATTCCTTCCTTCTCCACAGATCTGAATTATTCTTTGTCCTTCTAATTTGCTTATAATATTATGCTTAATGTTTAAATCATGAATCCATTTCAACCTTACCTTGGTATACTGTGTTGGATGTGAGTCAATGCATATTTTCTGTCATACTGGTTTCCAATTTTCCCAGCAGGTTTTGGTCAAATAGTGAGTTGTTATCCCAAAAGCTGGGGTCTTTGCATTTGTCAAACACTAGCATACTAGTCATTTACTATTTTGTTCTGTGTATCTAACTTATTCCACTGATCAACGAATCTATTTCTTAGCCGATACAAAATGTTTTTATTACTATTATAACATTTTATTTACAAAATATATGCATGGGCAATTTTTCAACACTGATCCTTGCAAATACTTTTGTTTGAATTATCTCCCTCTTTTCCTTAGCCTTTTGGAATATCATATTCCAGGCCCTTTGTTCTTTTATTGTGGATGTTGTTAGATCCTGGGTTATACTTATTGTGGCTCCTCCATATCTGAATTGCTTTTTTCTAGCAGCTTCCCAATATTTTTCCTTTGTCTGATGGTTCTTGAATTTAGCCATTATATTTCTTAAGGTCCTTAAAGGTGATCAATGAATTTTTTCAATGTCTATTTTACCCTCCAAAATATTTGGGCAGTTCTCTTTGATAATTTCCTGGAAAATAGTGTCCAGGATCTTTTTTTCCTCACATTTTTCAGGGAGTCCAATTATTCCCAAATTGTCTCTCCTGGATCTGTTTTCCAGGTCTGTGTCTTTCCAATAACGTTCTTGACATTCTTTTCAATTGTTTCATTTTTTCTGGTTTTGCTTGACTACTTCTTGGTTTCTCCTTGAGTCATTTATGTCTATTTGTTTGATTCTAATTTTCAATGATGTATTTTCTTCACTCACTTTTTTATATCTTTTTTGTAATTGTCCAATTGAATTTTATCTTCTATGGAATTTTTTTTTCCATTTCACCACTTTTATTTTTTTAGAGAGCTGTTTTATTTTTCCAACTCACTAATTTTATTTTTCCATGATTTGTTTTCTTTATCCCCTCTATTTTTAAATGCGTGGGATAACTTCTCCAGACTCTCTTGCCAAGCTTTTCTTTCCTTTTCACATTTCTCTTCTAGCTCTCTTGTGAGAGCCTTTTTGATTTCCTCTATGAGAGTCTTGTGTATTGAGGAGCAGATCATATCCTCCTTAGGGGATTCCTCTGAAGGCAATCTGCTTTTAGTCTCCTCAAGGTTTGAAATCTGCTTTCTATCTATACAGAATCTGTTAATGGTTAGAGCCCTTTTATATTTTTTGTTCATTTTGTCAGAGTGGAATTGAAGAAAACAAATTGAGAAGAGAAACAATCAGTCTGTTTTTTTTTTTTTTTTTTTTTGGGGGGGGGCTGGGGCTGGATGGTGTTACTAGGCTTCTTCTACAGACTGAGGGAGACAGCAGCGAGGCAGTAACAGGACAGAGATGGCTGTGCTGTGTCTGTGCTCTAAGGCTCTAAGACCATGCTGAGTCACTCCGTGTTGGAGTGAGGGTGGCTGGGTCTGGAGAGACTAGCTTTTCAAGGTTTTATTCTTTACCTCCAGTGTTTACACCTTCTCTGCTGCTCCTGGCTTGCTGCCAAGATGGAATATTCTCACTGGGTTTTAAAATGGAAGAGATTGTACCCCTCCTCACTCTGGTCTAAGCTGTGTGAGCTACTGCCTCACTCTTGCTGCCTGCCCTCAGTCTGTGCCCAGTCTGTTCGTCCTTTCCCCAAAGCAAACACAGATTTTTCTGGAGAATTTCAAGGATGTCTTATGTTGGTTATTATTTGTGGGTTTCTTTTCTGGTCAAGCATTAATTCTGAGGCTTTTCATTAAGTAAATTCTGAGAGAAAACATGGAGCTCAAGCAGCTATGTGCCTCCTCACCACCATCTTGCCCCGGAACTCTCTGTGGATCATTTCTAATAGCTTTTTAGTAGGATCTCTGGGGTTTTCTAAGCATACCATCATATCATCTGCAAAGAGTGATGATTTGGTTTCCTCATTACCTAATCTAATTTCTTTAATGCCTTTTTTATAACTTATTACCAAAGCTAGAATTTCTAACACAATATTGAATAGTAATGGTGATAAGTGGGCAAACTTGTTTCACTCCTGATCTTATTGGGAATAGTTCGAGTTTATCCTCATTACACATGATGCTTATTGATGGTTTTGAATAGATGCTACTATTTTAATGAAAATCCATTTATTTCTATACTCCCTAGTATTTTTAGTAGGAATGGATGTTGGATTTTATGAAATGCTTTTTCTACATCTATTGAGATGGTTGTATGCTTTTTGTTAATTTGGTTATTGATATAGTCAATTATGCTAATAATTTTCCTAATATTGAATCAGCTCTGAATTCCTGGTATAAATCCTACTTGATCATGGTATATTATCCTGGAGGTGATTTTCAGTATTCTTTTTGCAAATATTTTATTTAAGATTTTTTGTCAACAGTCATTAGTAAGATTGGTCTATAATTTTTTTTCTATGTTTTCATCCTACCTGACATAGGTATCAATACCATATCTGTATTCAATAGAACTCTTTCAATCCCTATTTTTTTCAAATAGTTTATATAGCATTGGAATTAATTGTTCTTTAAGTATTTGGTAGAATCCACATGTAAATCCATCTGGCCCTGGTGATTTTTTTAAGGGAATTGATCAATAGCTTGTTCTATTTCTTTTTACTAAGATGGGACTATTTAACTAATTTGCTTCTTCCTCTGTTAATCTGGGCAACCTATGTTTTTGAAGATATTCATCCTTTTCATTTAAGTTATCAAATTTATTGGCATGAAGTTGGGCAAAGTA
This sequence comes from Sminthopsis crassicaudata, assembly GCF_048593235.1. Lineage (NCBI taxonomy): Eukaryota > Metazoa > Chordata > Mammalia > Dasyuromorphia > Dasyuridae > Sminthopsis > Sminthopsis crassicaudata. The sequence goes on from NC_133621.1 coordinate 264,485,796, forward strand.
ACTCCTAATCATTGCTCTAATTTCTTCGAATTTGATTTTCCTCTTTCCTTTTTCTAATCAAATTTACTGATGATTTATCTGTTTTGTTGTTTTTTTCATAGAATCAACTCTTAGTTTTATTTATTAATTAAATCATTTTTATTTTCAATTTTATTAATTTCCCCTTTAATTTTTAGAATTTCAAGTTTAGTGCTTGATTTGCGGTTTTAATTTGCTATATTTCTACCTTTTTTAGTAGCAAGCCTAATTCATTGATTTTTTTTTCTCTGTTTTATGCAAGTAGGCCTCTAGAGATATAAAATTTCCCTTTATTACTGCTTTGACTGCATCCCACACATTTTGTTATGTCATCTCATTACTAGCATTATTTTGGGTGAAATTATTGTGTCTATGATTTGCTGTTTCACCAAATCAATCTTTGGATGAGATTATTTAGTTTCCAAATATTTTTTGGTCTATTTTTCCCTGGCTTTTTATTGAGTGTAATTTTTATTGCATTGTGATCTAAAAAGGATGCATTTATTATTTCTATCTTTCTGCATTTTAATTTCAGGCCTTTGTGCCTTAATATATGGTCAAGTTTTTTTTTTTTTTTTTTTTTTTTTTTTTTTTTTGTTGTTGTTGTTTGTGTGTTTTTTTTATTTTTTTATATAAGTTCCATGAACTGATGAAAAGAAAATGTACTCCTTTCTGTCTCCATTTAGTTTTCTCCAAAGATCTATCATACCTAACTTTTCTACTGTTCTATTTACCTCTTCTTTCTTATTTATTTTGTGGTTTAATTTATCTAGTTCTGAGAGTGCAAGGTTGAGATCACCCACTATTATTGTTTTGCTATATATTTCTTCTTGCAGCTCTCTTAATTTCTCCTTTAGGTATTTAGACGCTACACCACTCAGTGCATATATGTTTAGTACTGATATTGCTTCATTATCTATGCTACCTTTTAGGAAGACATACTGCTCTTCCTTAGCTCTTTTAATTAGATCAATTTTTGCTTTTTTTTGATCTGAGATCAGGCTACCCCTGCTTTTTTGACTTCACCTGAAGCATAGTAGATTTTTCTCTAGTCTTTTACCTGTATTCTGTATGTATCACTCTGATTCAAGTGTGCTTCCTGTAAATAACATATTGTAGAATTTTGGTTCCTAATCTAGTCTGCTATCCACCTCTGCATTATGGGGGACTTTAACCTATTCACATTCATGGTTAAAATTACTAATTCAGTATTTCCTGCCATCTTGTTAATCCCAGGTTATGCTTTTCTCTTTCCTTTCCCCCTTAACCCCTTCCCTAGTATTAAACTTATAAGCACCACTTGCCTCACCCAGCCCCCCCTCCTTAGGATCCTTCCCCCCTTTAAAAACCCACGTCTTTTCTTAAACCTTTCCCTTACAATTTCTGTATTCCCTTCTATTTATCCTATCCCTTCCCTATTTGCTTTTCCCCTCCCACTTTTTAATGAGGTTGGAGAAGTTTCTCTGTAAACTGAATGTGTCTAATATTTTCTCTTTGAGCCAATTCTGATGAGAGTAAGATTCACACTATGTTCATCCCCCTACAATATATGTGTGTAAATACCATTTTCTTGTTGCACATTATGTATTAGCTTCTGAAGGTATAAGTAACCTGGGTAGATAGACAGTAGTGCTAACAAATTACATTCACTTCCCAGTGTTCCTTCTCTGGATGTACTTATCATTGATCAACTGGAAGTGAGTTGGATCTTCTTTATGTTGAAGATATCCACTTCCATCAGAATATATCTTCATACAGCATTGAAGTGTACAGCAATCTTCTGGTTCTGTTCTTTTCACTCAGCATCAGTTGATGTAAGTCTCTCCAAGCCTCTCTGTATTCCTCCTGCTGGTCATTTCTTACAGAGCAATAATATTCCATAACCTTCATATACCATAATTTACCCAAACATTCTCCAATTGATGGACATCCATTCAACTTCCAGTTTCTAGCTACAACAAAAAGAACTGCCACAAACATTATGGCACATAAAGGTCCCTTTCCACTCTTTAGTATTTCTTTGGGATATAATCTCAATAGCAGCAATGCTGGGTCAAAGGGTATGCACAGTTTGATAACTTTTTGGGCATAGTTCCAAATTGCTCTCCAGAATGGCTGGATTCTTTCACAACTCCACCAACAATGTATCAGTGTCCCAGTTTTCCCACATCCCCTCCAACATTCATCATTATTTGTTTCTGTCATCTTAGCCAATCTGACAGGTGTGTATTGGGATCTCAGAGTTGTCTTAATTTGCATTTCTCTGATCAATAGTGATTTGGAACACTCTTTCATATGAGTGGAAATATGTTCAATTTCTTCATATGAGAATTGTTTGTTCATATCACTTGACCATTTATCAATTGGAGAATGGTTTGGTTTCCTATAAATTAGGGTCAGTTCTCTATATATTTTGGAAATGAGACCTTTGTCAGAACATTTCCTTTTAAAAATATTTTCCCAATTTGTTACTTCCCTTCTAATCTTGTTTGCATTAGTATTGTTTGTACAGAAACTTTTTAGTTTGATGTAATCAAAATCTTCTATTTTGTGATCAATAATGATCTCTAGTTCTCCTCTGGTCATAAATTCCTTCCTCCTCCACAAGTCTGAGAGGTAGACTATTCTCTGTTCCTCTAATCTATTTATCATCTCATTCTTTATGCCTAAATAATGGACCCATTTTGATCTTATGTTGGTATATGGTGTTGTGTGGATCCATATCTAATTTCTGCTATACTAATTTCCAGTTTTCCCAAAAGTTTTTTTTTTTTTTTTTTTCCGAATAATGAATTTTTGTCCCTAATGTTGGTATCTTTGGGTTTGTCAAAGATTAGATTGCTATAGATGTACCCTTTTTTGTCCTTTTTATCTAATCTGTTCCACTGATCTACCGGTCTATTTCTTAGCCAGTACCAAATGGTTTTGGTGACTGCTGCTATATAATATAGCTTTAGATCAGGTACACTTAGACCACCTTCCTCTGACTTTTTTTTCATTAGTTCCCTTGAAATTCTCGACCTTTTATTCTTCCATATGAATTTTGATGTTATTTTTTCTAGGTCATTAAAATAGTTTCTTGGGAGTCTGATTGGTATAGCACTAAATAAATAGATTAGTTTGGGGAGTATTGTCATCTTTATTATATTCGCTCAGCCTATTCAAGAGCACTGAATGTCTTTTCAATTATTTAAATCTGACTTTATTTTTGTGGCAAGTGTTTTGTAATTTTTCTCATATAATTCCTGACTATTCTTTGGTAGATGGATTCCCAAATACTTTATACTGTCAACATTTGTTTGGAATGGAATTTCTCTTTGTATCTCTTGCTGTTGCATTTTGTTGGTGATATATAAAAATGCTTAGGATTTATGTGGAATTATTTTGTATCCTGCCACTTTGGTAAAATTCTGAATTATTTCTAATAGCTTTTTAGCAGAGTCTTTGGGGTTCTCTAAGTATACCATCATGTCATCTGCAAAGAGTGATAGTTTGATTTCCTCATTTCCTACTCTAATTCCTTGAATCTCTTTCTCGGCTCTTATTGCCGAGGCTAGCGTTTCTAGTACTATATTGAATAGTAATAGTGATAGTGGGCAATCTTGTTTCACTCCTGATCTTACTGGGAAAGGTTGCAGTTTATTTCTATTGCATATTATGCTTACTGACAGTCTTAAATATATGCTCCTGATTATTCTAAGGAATAATCCATTTATTCCTATACTCTCAAGAGTTTTTAGTAGGAATGGATGTTCGATTTTGTCAAATGCTTTTTCTGAATCTATTGAGATGATCATATGGTTTTTATTAATTTGATTATTAATATGGTCAATTATACTAATAGTTTTCCTAATATTAAACCAGCCCTGCATTCCTAGTATAAATCCTACTTGATCATAGTGTATTATCTTGGGGATGATTTTCTGAATTCTTTTTGCTAATATCTTATTTAAAGTTTTAGCATCAATATTCATTAAGGAAATTGGTCTATAGTATTCTTTCTCAGTTTTCAATCTACCTGGTTTAGGTATCAGTACCATGTCTGTGTCATAAAAGGAGTTTGGTAGGACTCCTTCATCCGCTATTTTTTCAAATAGTTTATATAGCATTGGGGCTAATTGTTCTTTAAATGTTTGGTAGAATTCACATGTAAATCCATCTGGTCCTGGGGATTTTTTTCTGGGGAGTTGATTAATAGCTTGTTCTATTTCTTTTTCTGAAATGGGACTATTTAAGCAATTTATTTCCTCCTCTGTTAATCTAGGGAGCCTATATTTTTTGAGGAAGTCATCCATTTCACTTAAGTTATCAAATTTATAGGCATAAAGTTGGGCAAAGTAACTCCTTATTATTTCTCTAATTTCCTTTTCATTCGTGGAAAGATCCCCCTTTTCATTTGTAAGACTAACAATTTGATTTTGCTCTTTCCTTTTTCTCATCAGATTTACCAAAGGTTTATCTATTTTATTGGCTTTTTCATAAAACCAGCTCTTGTTTTTATTTATTAATTCAATTGTTTTTTTTTTACTTTCAACATTATTGATTTCTCCATTTAATTTTTGTATTTCAAGTTTAATTTTTGATTGGGGTTTTTAATTTGGTCTTTTTCTAGCCTTTTAAGTTGCAAGCCCAATTCGTTAATCTTCTCTTTCTCTATTTTGTTCAAATAAGCCTCTAAAGATATAAAATTTCCCCTTATTACTGCTTTAGCTGCACCCCACAGATTTTGGTATGATGTCTCATCATTGTCATTATCTTGGGTGAAATTATTAATTGTTTCTATAATTTGCTCTTTTACCCAGTCATTCTTTAAGATGAGATTGTTCAGTTTCCAGTTACTTTTTGGTTTATTTACCCCTAACTTTTTACTGAATGTAGCTTTTATTGCATTGTGGTCTGAGAAGAAGGCATTTATTATTTCTGCCTTCCTACATTTAATTTTGAGATCTTTATATCCTAATATATGGTCAATTTTTGTATAGGTTCCATGAACTGCTGAGAAGAAAGTATATTCCTTTCTATTGCCATTCAGTTTTCTCCAAAGGTCTATCATACCTATTTTTTCTAATGTTCTATTCACTTTTTAAATTTCTTTCTTATTTGTTTTGTGGTTTGATTTGTCTAAATCTGAGAGTGCAAGGTTGAGATCTCCCACTATTATAGTTTTACTTTCTATTTCTTCTTGCAACTCTCTTAACTTTTCCTTTAGAAAGTTAGATGCTATACCACTTGGTGCATATATGTTTAGTATTGATATGGCTTCATTATTTATGCTACCTTTCAGCAGGATATAGTTTCCTTCCTTATCTTTTTTAACTAGATCAACTTCTGCTTTTGCTTGATCTGAGATAAGGATAGCTACCCCTGCTTTTTTGTCTTTACCTGAAGCATAATAGATTCTGCTCCAACCTTTTACCTTTACTCTGTATGTATCTGCCTGCTTTAAGTGTGTTTCCTGTAAACAACATATTGTAGGGTTCTGATTTTTGATCCAGTCTGCTATCTGTCTCTGTTTGATGGGAGCATTCATGCCATTCACATTTACAGTTAAAATTACTAATTCTGTATTTCCTGCCATCATATCCCCAGATTATGCTTTTTCCCTTGACCCCCCCTGAACCCCTTCACCAATATTTAATTTATAGACCCCCCTTGTGATGCGCAACCCTCCCTTTTTTTTTTAGGATCCCTCCCCCCTCCCTCCAAGTCCCTTCCCTTATTCTCCTTTTCCTTTTCCCTTTTCCTCTCCCCCCTTTTAATGAGGTGATAGAGAATTCTCTGAAAAACAAATATTTCAATTATTTACTCTTTGAGCCTCTTCTGATGAGAGTAAGATTCACACAATGAATCTCCCCCTCTCTAAATTCCCTCAGATATGGTGTATTTTCTATGCCTCTTCCAGGGATGTAGTTTCCCTCTTTTTATCACTCCCTCCCCTTTTTCTGATACTACCCCCTTCCCTTTACTACACCCCCTCCTTTTTTTTTCTTTTATAGCAGTAAAATCAAATTATCCATGCATACTTTCTATATGCCCACAACAGAGATACAGTTCTCAAGGGTTCTGTGTACCTTTTTCTGTTTCTCTTCAGTCTTGTGGATGTAGATCAAATTTTTTGGTCTGTTTTTTTTCTTAGAAACATATGGAATTCCTCTATTTCATTGAATGACCATCTTCTTCCATGGAAAAAGATGGTAAACTTAGCTGGGTAGTTTATTCTTGGTTGCAATCCTTGATCTTTTGCCTTTCGGAATATCAGGTTCCAGGCCCTTCTATCTTTTAATGTGGAGGCAGCCAGATCTTGTGTGACCCTTATTGTGGCATCTTGATATTTAATTTTTTTTTTCTAGCTACTTGCAGGATTTTCTCCTTTGTGTGGTAATTCTGCAGCTTAGCCACAATATTCCATGGTTTTCTTTTTTTAGGGTCTATTACAGAAGGAGTTCGATGAATTCTTTCAACATCTACTTTCCCTTCTGTTTCTATTATCTCTGGACAGTTCTCTTTGATAATTTCGTGTAAAATAGAATCTAGGCTCTTTTTTTGGTCATAGTTTTCGGGAAGTCCAATGATCCTCAGATTATCTCTCCTAGATCTATTTTCCAGGTCTATATATTTTCCCAGTAAGTATTTGACATTATTCTCCAGGTTTTCATTTTTTTGTTTTGTTTTGTTTGACTGATTCTTGGGTTCTCAATGAATCATTCATTTCTCTTTGTTCCATCCTGAATTTTAAGGAGTTATTTTCTTCATTCACAGTTTTTAGTTCTTTTTGTAAATGCCCAATTTCGTTTTTAAATGAGTTATTTTGCTCTATTGATTTTTTTTTCCATTTCCCTAATTTTTTTTGAGAATTATTTTCTTTTTCCAATTCAGAAATCCTATTTTCTTCAGACTTTTTTATCTTCTCCAATTCAGAAATCCTACTTTCCTGTGATTTTTTTTACCTTTTCTAATTCATTAATTTTGTTTCCCTGCATCTCCTGTGAATTCTTTATTTTTTCCAACTCCAATTTCAGAACGTTGTTATTCTCTATCATAGTTTCTCTTTCCTTTCCCCATTTTTCTTCAAACTCTCTTAACTTTTTAATAGTCTCTTCTAGGAGAGAGTTATGTGATGGGGGGGCAGGAATCATTCCTCTTTAGGTTGTTATCTGCTGACTCTCTGCTGTTAACTTCCTCGGGGTTGGATACCCGCTCTTTCTCTGTGTAGAAGGAATCTTTAGTTTTTCTTGCTTTTTTGTTAATACTTAAAAAATCTTTTGGGGTCTGTCCCTGGGGTAGGAAATTATTTATTTACTTCTTTACCAACTTCCTCCCAGACTGGATGGATGCAGTGGCTCCTGCACCTGAGCTAAGAGAGAGCTCTGGGAGAGAGTTCCCCACCCCCTCCCTGGAAGTGCCTCACAGGTGATCAGCACTGCTGTGCTTTGAGGGCTATGAGTTCTAGCGGCTTCCCTGAGGTTTGAGACTGAACAGTAGAGGCGACACAAAGCCCAGCCTATGCGTCCCGGTGGGGCATGGATGTCAGCAGCAGGTGACGTGAAAAGCCCCTACGCTCAAACTGGAAGTGTCTGCCAGAAACCAAGGTCCCTAGTTCAAAGATTCCGCTTCTCTGGGACTTCCCGGGGCTGAGTTCCACAGCCTCCAGCTGAGCCAGGCACTATGAGTTACAGCCCCGCCCACTTTTCAATCTCTTAACTACCCCCAGGTGAAAGCCTGGATTGCCTATGTTGGCCACACCCATAGTGCCAAGATCTGCTGAGTCACCCCCAGGATCCAGGAAGATCTAATCTGGTTTTAAAATTTTAAAGTGGCTTGATTTCTCCTCTGAACTGCTGTATTATAAGCATAGAAGAGCTAACAGCCTGTGCCAGATTCCTCTATCTCAGTGGCTTCTCTGATCCCAGAGCCCTCTCCAGCGAGATCTGCGCAGCGTCCCAGCACCCAGCTGTCTGTGCTGGTTTTTTCTTCTTCCTCCCCTGGGAGCTGACCTTTCTTGTTGAAACTCCAGATTCTCTTCAGCTGGTAAGTCATGCTTCCAGTCCTTGTTGATTCTATCAGTCCAGAGCTATTTCTGAGGCTGATTTTATCTAGTTGGTAGTGAGGGAAGAAAGGAGCTTAAAGAATCACTTGTATCTTCTCCGCTATCTTGGCTCCGCCCCCCCTCCCTTCTTTCCCTCAGATATAATAGGTTTCCTTTGCCTCTTCCTGAAATGTAGTACCTCCACTTTTCCCTTTTTTTTGGTACATTTTTTTTTTAACCTCTAGATCATTTTTTATATTATAATAGTAAAATCAAATTATACATGTACTCTTTATATTTACTCATAACAGAAGTTTAGTTCTCAAGACTTTACCTTTTTATACTTCTCTTGAGTCCTATGTTTGGAGGTCAAACTTTTTGTTTAGTCCTGTTTTTTTTTTGTTATTTTTTTTTTTTCATCACAAATAGATGGAATTACATTATTTCATTGAAGGTCCATGTAGAATGCCCCTAGAAGAAAATTATCATTTTAGCTCAGTAAGTTATTTTTGGCTGCATACCAAGTTCCTTTGCCTTTTGGAATAGCAGATTCCAGGCCCTTTTGATCCTTTAATGTGGATGCAGCTAGATCCTGAGAATTCCTTATTATGGATCCTCTATATTTGAATTTTTTTCTGTCTGCTTGTAATATTTTTCCCTTAGTTTTATGATTCTGGAATTTAGTCACAATATTTCTTGGAGTTTCCAATTTTCCTAGCAGTTTTTGTCAAACAATGAATTCTTATCCCAAAAGTTGGGGTCTTTGGGTTGTCAAACACTATATTATTAAAGTTATTGATTATTTTGTCCTTTGAACCTGACCTATTCCACTGATCAACTTGTCTATTTCTTAGCCAATACCAAATGGTTTTGGTAACCACTGTTTTATAAAATAATTTTAGATCTGGCACAGCTAAATCACCTTCCCTTGCAAGAACCTTTTGTTTTTGCAGATGAATTTGATTGTTATTTTTTCTAGGTTATTAAAATAGTTTTTTGGGAGTCTGATTGGTATAGCACTAAATGAATAGATTAGTTTAGGTAGTATATTTCCTCACCTTATCCAAGAGCACTTAATATTTTTTCTAATTGTTTAGATCAGACTTTATATTATGTGGAAAGTGTTTTGTAGTTGTATTCATTGTTCCTGACTTTGCCTTGGGAGATAGACTCCCATATATTTTATATTACTGACAAGTATTTTAAATGGAATTTCTTTTTGTATCTCTTACTGTTGGACTCTGTTGGTAATATATAAAAATGCTGATGATTTTTGTGGATTTATTTTGTATCTTGCAACTTTGTTAAAGTTGTGATTTATATCTGGTACATTTTTAGTCGATTATCTAGGGTTCTCTAAGTATACTATCATACCATGTGCAAAGAGTGATAATTTGGTTTCCTCATTACCTTCTCTAATTCCTTTAATCTCTTTTTCTACTCTTATTGCCAAAGCTACCATTTCTAATACAACATTCAATAGTAATGATGATAGTGGGTAATCTTGTTTCACCTGATCTTATTGGGAATATGTTTAGTTTGTCCACATTACATATGATGCTTGCTGATGGTTTTAAATAGATGCTACTGATCATTTTAAAGAAAACTCCATTTACTCCCATGTTCTCTAGTGTTTTAATAGGAATGGAAGTTGGATTTTATCAAATGCTTTTTTTTTCTGTATCTATTGAGGTAATCATATTATTTTTGTTAGTTGAGTTAGTAAATAATCAATTATGCTTATAGCTGATATTGAACTAGCTTTGGTATAAATCCTACTTAGTCATGGTGTATTACCCTAGGGAAGAAGTTCTGTAATCTCCTTACTAATATTTTATTTAAATTTTTTGCATCAAGTTTCATTAAGGAAATTGATCTACTGTTTTCTTTCCCTGTTGTGACCCTACCTGGTTTAGGATTCAGCTCCACATCTGTGTCATAAAAGGAATTTTGTAAGAGTCTTTTTTTCCCTATTTTTAAAAAATATTTTGCATAGTGTTTACATTAATTTTCCTTTAAAAGTTTGTTATAATTGACATGTAAATCCATTTTGTTTTGGAGGTTTTTTTCCCCAGGGAGTTTAAAAAAATCAAATAATTTTGGTCAATATTGAGAACATAATAACCATCAGCAAGGCAGCTCTTAAAGTAGCTAACAATGTATCAAGAACATTGGATTTGAGGGTTAGAAGGATCTTAAAGAACTGGCAAAATATCATTTTATATTTCTGGGGTTCAGTTCACATTTTTTAAAGTTAATAGTTGGATCAATTGATCTTATTTCTACTCAAATAAGCAGTAAAAGTTCAATTGAAGAGGTTCAGCTGCATTGTTGTTCCACACTTGGTTAATGTTATTATACTGTGTTATATAGACAGTAAGAAATATTTTATTCTATTATTGTTCTGTAAGAAATGACCAAGAGGATGATTTCAGAAAGGCCTGGAGAGACTTACATGAACTGATGCTGAATGAAATGAGCAGGACCATGAAATTGTTGTGTACTTCAATAACAATACTATATGATGATCAATTCTATGGACGTGGCCCTCTTCAACAATGAGATGAACCAAATCAGTTCCAATAGAGCAGTAATGAACTACAGCTACACCCAGGGAAAGAACTCTGGGAGATAACTATGAACCACTACATATAATTCCCAATCCTTCTATTTTTGTCTGCCTCCATTTTGGATTTCCTTCACAGGCTAATTGTACACTATTTCAAAGTCCAATTCTTTTTCTACAGCAAAACAAGTGTTTGGACATATATACATATATTGTATTTAATTTATACTCTAACATATTTAACATGTATTGGTTAATCTGCCATCTGGGATGGGGGAAGGAGGGGAAAAATTAGAACAAAAGGTTTGGCAATTATCAGTGTTGTAAAATTATCCATGCATATATCTGGTAAACAAAAACTATTAAAATAAAAAAAATAAATATTTTATTTTATTCATGTTAAACAGCTAGTGTAGAGCTTTATTAAGATGATCTGTCTTTTCAGCTTTGATATTTCCTCATAACATAATTCTATGTACCCCCAGTATAAAATAAGTTTTGTGTGTGTGTATGTGTTGTTATTTTATGGTTGCTGTTTGTTTGTTTTGAATCAAGTACCTACCAAAATGTCCATATGATTCACTGTAGGGAGTTAGCAAACAGTTATTAAATCTAATTGAAGTTTTCTTGGGATTATCAACAATTTTTAATATAATATCATTGGGTATTCCAGTATGTCAAAGATCTTCTCCTTCTAAATCTCAGCACTCTTGAAAGTTTGTATTAGCTACTCTGAGTAGTCCCAAGTCTTGCTAATTAGAATTATTTTCTCATAACTACCTGCTGATATTTATATGAGTATAAATGTTATAACCTAAATATAATTCACTAAAATACATTTATTTTTCTCAATTGTTGAGCTGTAGCATATATTTCTTTTGTTTTGTTTTGTTTTTCTTAAATTCAGCCTCAACTGCTTCCTCCACCTTAATAAGCTCATGACCCAACTGGATTTCTCACTATCCCTAATTTACATGATTGAACTATAATTCTAAAATTGGAAAAGCCCTCGCAGTCCATTTAGTCCAATCCTCATCTTACAGATGTAAAAACTGAATTCCAGAGAACATTAGTAATTTTTCCAAGGTCACACTGGAAGACATCATCAGAAGTTTTACTTGAACTGAAGTTTTCTTAATGTAAGAGCCAATCTTCTTCCCACTATACAATTCCCTTTTTTAATCATTTTCAATTTAAAAAGTTAGATGCTGCCCTCAGACCATCATTTTATTGGGCTTAAGACTTAGTTCAAAAGAAGTTGCAATGAAGCTCTGACACTGAAGGACTAGAAAAACAGAGACTCAAGAAGAATCACAGGAAATTCATTGGGAGCAAGAGAGAGATGGAATATTGGAAGAATTAGAGACACAGGATAATCAGGTATCAAATAGTATAGAGAAAGACCAAAAATCTACACTGAGGATAATTCACATTTGTAGGAAATATTCAATTCTGATTAGCCAACCGTTGGTGAACACAGAAATGCCTGGTCCAGTAGAATCATAAGCATAAGAACCAGAATATAAATCCATGTACTTCCATCTTTTCTTCAAGAAGCTGTGACTTACTTATACGTTTTCTTCTTACATTATATGCAATGCCATTATCTGTTCATTTTGCTTGTTTTTTTAGTTCTTCCAAAACTTCATTCATTACCATTCTCTCTAGCTTCTAATACCTGCATCTGTTTTTTATCAATTCATTAATTTATTAATAATTTATGGAATAAAACAAGCATTTCCTTAACTAATTTTTTTTCAAAAGAGATTGCACATGGAACAGAACAATGATGCAAAAATAATTTACTATTCCTTTTAAATATATAACAAAATTATCATGCAAATTTCTCCCTCCACTTTTCTTTGCACCCTAGAGATGAATACTGTAATAATCAAATAGGTGTGTGTGTTTGTGTGTTTGTGTGTGTGTTGAATTGTGTAGAAAATTATTCTATTCTTCTATTTTTTCCTATGAATGCAGATAGCTTTTTTCTTTGTATGTCCTTTGTAGTTAATTTGGATATTTATAATAGAAAAAATAATTTTTTCATTTAAAGTTGGTTTTAAAACAATTCTCTTGTTACTTTACACAATGATCTCTTGCTTCTGTTCATTTCACTCTTCATTATTTTGTGCAAGACTTTGCATGTTTTTTTTCCCTAAAATCATTGACCTCATCATTTCTTATAGCACAATAGTATGTGGAATACTAATTATGATGGACACAATTATATACTACTTTATATACTATGTACTTCCCTAGATCACTTTTAATATATACTATTTCTCTCCCTTATAAAGTAATCATGTATATTTTAAATAATCTGTTATTAGTATAATTTTTGTATCAGGTTTACTTAAATGAATTCACAGTTTCAACATGATTTTTCTTCACATTATATATCTATTCTTTAAAGCATATGTCCTTTGTTTTCCTATATAATTCTGTCTTCATCTTTGAAAAACTTAACAGCATATTTTGTGCTCTTCCCTGAGTTTCTCCATAGTGCTAGTATATAATTATGATATTCCAAACACACTGACACATTGGATCCTCATTAAATGTTGATTCTGTACTCAGTTCCCAAACAATTATCTGAATAATTCATGTAAAATAATTCTCTCACCTTGAATATCTGAGTAATTGAGGTCAAAGTTTTATTTCAGAGAATGGGGTATTATATGGATCAAATTTCAAGTTCTCACTTCATTTTGTGTGAAATTCTGAAGCTTCTTCTTTTTAGTTAGTCAAAACAAAAGCAGCAAACAAATAAACTGCATCCTGAGACCATTTCCTTTGTTCCAGGTGTTATGGTATAATCTGTATTCATAGGACCCCTCTGTTGAATAATATGGCATCTGAAGAGGGAAAGAATCAGATAGATTGTTGAATACCCTAATGAGACCAGTCCATCTTGTTCTCAATGTCCTTAACAATGGTGTCCATCAGTGGGCTCCCTTTCTTTTCTCCTCAATAATCGGCTTCCTGAGTTTGGCCAAAAGACTGAACATGTAGCATTAGGTACCATCTGTGTTGCTTATCTGATCTGAGGCCAAGTAATTCTCAAGCCAATCATGAAAGCAAGGGAAGATTTTGATTGTGAATAAGATGAGAAGAGATAAAGATTTAAGTATTATTTGTGGTAAGTCTTGCAATGCAAAAGAACGATATATTGTTTTGGACTGGGTACAATTAAAAGTATCCTGGAACATAAAAACCTGGAGATATTCAGAAGGCTCTCATGAAAATGCTACAATATTCAAAGCATATAATGCACTGATAATCTCTCTTTCTCTGTTTCTCTTCCCCCTCTCCCTCACTTATTAGCACAGAGGCTTTGACTTGCTGTTTCTCCCCTGACCCTAACTTATTTCTTTACTTTTTAAGAAACAGTCTGGTGCCCCTTCCCCACTTCCTACTCCTAAACAAGCTGCCATTGTGTTTAGGGCATTTTTCCAATCTGCTTTAATCCTATTACAATTCAGAATATCTAAATCTGAACCATTCACCAGTCTTTTCCTCATCTAGAAGTGGGGATTATAAGCATTAACCACCACATTCTTGAACTATCTCTTTTAATATCTGAGTTCTAAACAAAGAAAAATTGTTGATAGTTCAGGTGCCACCTACAAATCCTTCCCATTTGTTAGTTTCCTTTATATAGATTTTTATCAAATGATGAATAGCTAAACAATCTTTAGCACATGGACATTATGCAATATTACTACTATGTAAGAAATATAGTATGTAGTGAATATAAAGACTATAAGGCTCAGACCAGCAAGGTAATTTCAGAGAAGCCTAGAGAGATGTACCTGAACCAATGCTAAGCAAAGTGAGCAGAACCAGGAGAACATTGTATATAGCAAGAGCAAGATTGTAAAATGATCAGTTCTGATATATGTGGCTCTTTTTTGACAGCAAGGTGATTCAGATTAGCTGTAATGGTCTTGTGATGAAGAGTACTAACTATCTGCACCCAGGCAGAGAACTGTGGGGGACTGAGTGTAATTTGCAACATAATATTTTCTATTTTGTGGTTGTTTGCTTGCATTTTTTTCTTTCTCATTTTTTACTTTTTGTTCTGATTTTTCTTGTGTAGCATGATAATTGTGGAAATAGGTATTGAATAATTGCCCATATTTAATATATATTGGACAACTTGCCATCTAGGAAGGAAGGAAGGGAAAAATTTTGGAACAAAAGGGTGAATGATGAAAATTGTTTTGAAAATAACAAGTTTATTTTTTAAAAAAGAAAGAATTTGAATAGCTTCATAGCTAGAAGTCCGCCTGAATAAAAACAAAACAAAACAAAACAAAAATAATATAAGGCTCAAAACTATGGATTTAACCAATTGAAATAAGAAAGATCAAAAAATATATACCCAGGTATTACAACGATATCAATGAAAAGGAAAAAAAAAATAAAGAGTAAAATAAAATGTTTTTTTTTCAATTATATGAAATTGCTCCAAAAATAGAATTGATCCAAAAAAAGAGAAATGAAAAATGTATACCTCCACAAAGAATTAGAATATTAAAAATATGAAATATAGAAACTGGTATATTAACTTGTTCAATCATTTCTTACAGTTGGTGACTCCATTTGGGGTTTGTCATTTTCTTCTCTATTTCATTCTCTATTCATTCATCTGTAAGATGAGGGATTTACGATAAATAGGGTTAAGTGACTTAACCAGAGTTACACAGCTAGTAAGGGTCTCTAGATAGTTTTGAATGCAGGAAATAAGTCTTCCTGACTCTAGATCTAAAATCTATCATTTGTTCCACCTATCTGCCTTGTGTTGATTAGTGTTACTGAACTATCTTCTCCCATCCCACTGCTGCTTAAAGGATAGCTTTCTTGTAAGGAGAGGGATATATGAAAAATAAAGGTTTTGCAAAAATCAAGTATATCTTTTTCAAAATGATTTTGTCAAAACTCATCTGTTTACACATAATTAGAATATATATGCTTTTATTTTTTTTAGATGCTGGCATACATAAGTATTTCTTTAATAAAAGGGATTTCATTTTACCAAAAGCTCCTTGACTAGTTTGAAGTTAAGAATGAACAAACTAAAATTTTCCATTTAAATTCAGTCTAAGAAGTTGATCTTTTCAAATGGTTAAGGGAGTACAGGAAAACAAGAATTTGCTTAGATGTCTGGGTGCCAGTTATAGACATCTGTTCAATACATGAGCTCATATTGATCCATCTGCAGAGTTCATTGACTTCCTTGTTCCTTAGCTAAAGATAGATTGTAAAAGGGATCAATCCATATCAAAGACATAAAATTTACAAGATGTCAGGTTTGATTCTTTTTTCCTTTATATTTTCAGTTTTTTTTCTTTTACTATCTTCATTTTTCCTCTTTTCTATAGTGCGTTGAGCAGAGTTAGAGACCTGTGTCAGATGAAAAAACACACTCATGATGCATAGGGGAATAAGTTGGTATTTATGTGTGTGAAATATTACATCTGGAGAAATTCCAAAAGATTTTCATATCATATAGTATTTACTATCTTATATGACTATGTAAAGAAATAAAGAAACAAGCAAAAAAAAAAGATAAGGGACTTCAAGAAGTATTACTATTACATAACATTCCGATATTCAAATATTATTAATTTAAAATAACAAAAAAAAATCTCAGATACATTTTTGGATCCATTAGAGGAGTCATAATGAGGATTGTTCCCTAACAAATCTGTTTCTCTTTAATTTATTTAAACATTAAAGGGAAAGGCTCTACAGTTGTACATCATGTTTCTCTAAAAATATTGAAATCCATAGGATTAAAGTGTTTGGGCAAAAAAGTATAGACCCATTTAGTCAATAGTGAAAGCACTCAGTCTCTTTATTTATTTACTATATGCTTGGAAATTTTCCTGCAGGCAGTCTTTCCCAATAACCCCTTCCCCCACCCTTCTCTCTGTGATTATGGTCACTTTTTACCATGTATATTTGAATATACAAAGATATATACAAGTTGCCTCTTCCATTAAATTGTGAGAGCCTTAAATGCAGAGACCTTGCTTTTGTCTTTTGCTATAACTTTAGGACTTAGCACATAATATATAATAAATACTTTTTGATTGACTGATTACACATAATAAAGACTTAGACATGTTTTGTCATTTATTTGACCTATTCAAGAGACTACAAAGAGGCTTAGCTATAAACTTGAAGAGGGAAACAAAGGAATCAAATGAAAGGGCAGCCAAACAGCATCCACTATTCTCTATCTCCCCAAACTGGGATAGCAGGTGACACTTACAAACTAAAATTGACTGTTGACTTCCCACATTGAGGCAAGGAGTAAAAAAATCAAAGAAGGACTGTGGCAACATGTATTACATTTAAAACTGAAAGGGAACTTAGAAGAGATAAAGGCCAACTTTATCATTTTATAAATCAAAAAAAAAAAAATTAAATCTCCAAGAACTGAACTTATTTGCACAGAAATCCACAGATAGTAAATATCAAAACTTATGAACCAAGAACATATGATTACAAATCCAGAATGTTTTTCATTATACAAGGAACCTTTCAGGGGCTGGATCAAAAATCAAAAGTTTATAACAGCAGTGATAATGGTGGTAGTAATAGAGGTGGTGTTCATAGCAGTAGCAATAATTATAGTAGAAAAAGAATTAGAAATAATAAGTATTTTATTGTACCTACTATGTATCAGGACTGTGTTAAGCACTTTACAAATATTGTTTCATTTGTTTCTCACAATTACCCAAGGAGATAAGTGTCATTATCATCTTCAAGATAATTTTTACATGTGAGAAACCTAACACTAACATTAGTTAGGTAATTAGTTAAAGATCTTACAATTGTTAAGTATTTGGGGCAAAAGTTCAACTTAAATCCTACTAATTCCAGATGCATATCAATAGTGATTTAGGGCACCTTCTCATATGATTAGAAATAGTTTTCATTTTTTCATCTGAAAATTAAATTTGACCATTTATCAATTGGAGAAAGGTTTTGATTCTTCTAAATTTGAGTCTATTCTCTATATTAGTATTGACGCCTTTGATCAGAACCCTTAAATGTAAAAATGATTTCCCAATTTATTGCTTCCCTTCTAATCTTGTCTGCATTAATTTTGTTTATACAATTTTTAAACTTAATATTAACAAAATTATCTATTTTGTGATCAATAATAATATCCAGTTCTTCTTTGGACACAAATTCCTTCATTCTCTGTAAATCTGAGAGGTAAACTATCCTATGGTCTTCTACTTTGCTTATAATATGATTCTTTATGAACTTATTTAAATCTTATTTTGGTATGTGGTGTTAGATGTGGGTCAAGCCCTGATTTCTTCCATACAGTTTTAAATTTTTCCAGTAATTTTTGTTAAATAGTGAGTTCTTATCCCAAAAGCTGGGGACTTTGGGTTTGTCAAACACTAGATTACTATAGTAATTGACTATTTTGTCCTGTGATCCTAACCTTTTGCAATGATCAACTCGTCTATTTCTTACCAATACCAAATGGTTTTGATGACTGCTGCTTGTAATATAGTTTTAGTTCTGGCACAACTAGGCCAAATTCATGAGGATTTTTCATTAATTCCCTTGAAATTCTTGACCTTTTGTTCCTTCAGATGAACTCTACTACTCTTTATTTAGGTCTTAAAATAATTTCTCTAAAATAAAAAATAATGATTGGTATGTTACAAAATAATTGGATTGATTTAGATAATATTATTATTTTTATTATATTCACTCAGCCTACCCCTGAGCAATTGATATTTTCCAGCTTATTATATCTGACTTTATTTGTGTGGAAAGTGCTTTGTAGTTGTGTTCATATAGTTCCTGACTTTCCATCGGCAGATAGATTCCCAAATATTTTATACTATTGACAATTATTTTGAATGGAATTTCTCTTTGTATATCTTGCTGCTGGGCTTTGTTGGTAACATATGATTTATGATTTATGATGATTTATGTGGATTTATTTTGTATACTCCAACTTGGCTAATGTTGTGAATTGTTTATAGTAGTTTTTTAGTTGATTCTCTAGGGTTGTCTAAGTTCACCATCATATCATCTGCAAAGACTGATAATTTGGTTTCCTCATAACTTCCTCTAATTCCTTTAATCTCTTTTTTCTTCTCCTATTGCCAAAGCTAACATCTCTAATATAATAGTGAATAGTAATGGTGACAGTAGGCAGCTTTGTTTCACTCTTGAGCTCACTGGGAATGTTTTTTTGTTTGTCCCCATTACATATGATGTTTTCTGATGGTTTTAAATAGATGCTACTGATCATTGTATCAGAAAGTTCATTTATTCCTATACTCTCTAGTACTGTTTTTATTTTTTTTTTATTTTTGCTTTTTTTGCTGAGGCAATTGGGGTTAGGTGACTTTACCAGGGTCACACAGTTTGGAAATGTTAAGTGTCTGAGGCCAGATTTGAACTCAGTTCCTCTTGACTTCATGGCTGCTGCTCTATCCACTGAGCCACCTAGCTGTCTCTTTTCTCTAGTGTTTTTAAGAGGAATGGGTTTTTAGCAAATGTTTTTTATGCATCTATTGAAATAATCATATGATTTTTATTAGTTTGATTATTGATATGTTTGATTATGCTAATAGTTTTCCTAATATTGATCTAGCATTCCATTCCTGGTATAAATCCTACTTGGCCATAGTGTATTATCTTGGGGATGACTTTCTTTAATCTCTTTGCTATTATTTTATCTAAGATATTTGCAACAATATTCATTAGGGAAATTGGTCTGTAATTTTCTTTCTCTGTTTTCACCCTAGCTAATTTAGCGATCAGCACCCTATTTGTGTTATAATTTATTTAATTTCCAATTAACTTTTGGTCTATTTTCTCCTGGCCTTATATTGCATGTAATTTTTATTTCATCATGATCTGAACACAATGCATTTACTATTTCTGCTTTTCTGCATTTGATTGAGTTTTTTACACTCTAACACATATTCAATTTTTACATAAGTTCCATGATATGCTGAGAAAAAAAGTAAACTCCTTTCAATCTCCATTCAATTTTATCTAAAGATCTATCACATCTAACTTTTCTAACATTTTGTTTACCTCCTTAACTTCTTTCTTATTTATTGTGTGGTTATATTTATCAAGTTCTGAGACAGCAAGGTTGAGATAGCTCACTAATACAGTTTTGGTGAATATTTCTTCTTGCAGCAAGTTATATCACTTGTATATGTTTGGTACTAATATAGTTTCCTTCCTTATCTCTTTTAATTAGGTCTATCTTTGCTTTTACTTGATCTGAGGTCAGGATCGCTACCCCTGCATTTTTTATTTCACCTGAAGCATAATAGATTCTGCTCTAGCTATTTACCTTCACTCTGTATATATCACTATGCATTAAATGTGTTTCTTGTAAGCAACATATTGTAAAATTCTGGCTTCTAATCCAGTCTGCTATCTGCTTCCATTTTATGGAACAGTTCATCCCCTTCACATTCATAGTTAAAATAACTAATTATGCATTTCTTTCCCTCTTATTTTCCTTAAGTTCTGCTTTTCTCTTTCCTTTCCTTCTTCCCTCCTCTCCATTATTTTGCTTTTGATGACCAACTCCCTCAACTAGCCTTTCCTTTTTAGTCCCTCCCCCCCTTTTTTAACATCTTTCCCCTAATAGTTGTGTTTTCCCTGCTATTATTCTTTCCCTTTCTTTTCCCCCTTTTTCTTATATGTTGAGACAAATTTCTCTCTGAAACCAAATATGTATGACATTCTCTCTTTGAGCCAAATCTGATGAGAGTGATTCATACAATTCATGCACATTCTGCTCCCTTCTTTCCTTCAAATAGAATAGCTCTCCTTTGCCTCTTTGTAAGAAGTAATTTCCCTTATTTAACCTCCTTTTACTTTTTCCACCTCTAGTTTTTTTTTTCATATTATAATAAAATCAAATTATACTCGAATTCTCTCAGTATATCCATAACAGAAATACAGTTCTCAAGAGTTCTTTTCTTTATACCTTTCTATGTTTCTCTTGAGTTCTATGTTTGGAGATCATTTTTTTATTCAGTTCTGGTCTTTTCTTTCAAAATAGGTGAAATTCACCTATATCATTGAATATTCATCTTATTTCCTAAAAGATAATGCTCATTTTATCTGGATAGCTTATGATTGGCTGTAATCTAAGTTCCTTTACCTTTCAGAATATCAGAGTCCAGGCCCTTTGTTCCTTTAATCTGGAAGCTACTAGGTCCTAGGTAATCCTAGTTGTGGCTTCTCTGTATTTATTTATTTTTCTTTCTAGCTGCTTGTAATATTTTTTCCTTGATACGATAGTTCTGAAAGTTAGTATGATATTCCTTGGGATTTAATTTTGGGATCTCTTTCAGGAGGTGATCTGTCAATTCTTTTAATGACTATTTTACCTTCTGATTTTAAGATATCAGAGCAGTTTTTCTTTATGATTTCCTGGAAGATAATGTCTAGTTTCCTTTGTTCATTATGGTTTCAGGGAGTGCAATAACCTTTAGAGTATCTTGAGCTATTTTCCATGTCAATTGTTTTTCTTTGGTGGTATTTCATATTTTCTTCTATTTTTAAATTTTTGTTTTTGTTTTTGTTTAACTGATTCTTGAAGTCTTATATAGTCATTCACTTCCATTTGTTCAATTCTAACTTGTAGTGTATTGTTTTCTTCAGTTACCTTTCTAGCTCCTTTTATAATTGCCCTATTGAATTGTTTTGTTCATTGCATTATTTCCATTTGAAAAATTTTGTTTTTCAGTGAATGGATGTCTTTTTCATATCTATTTTGTAAGGCATTTTATTCTTTTTCCATTTATTCTTGCAATGATCTTATTTCCTTTCCTCATTTTTCTTCTAACTCTCTTTTAATATCCTTTTATGCAATCTTCCAAGAACACATTGTGAAATGGGGACCCATTCATATCTCTTTTTGGGGCTTCATCTGGAGTTGCTTTGCTTTTAGGAACCTCAGGATTTGAGATCTGTTATCTCTCTCTCTCCATAAAAGCTATCTATGGTGAGAGTTCTTTTGGGATTTTTACTCATTTTTTTTTTTTTTTGATTTGAGGTATTTTCAATGCAAAGTAGGGACAGCTGCTTTAATTTGCCTTGGGGGGCAGTTCACTGATGGATTTCTAGTGTAGGGTAATCCTGGCTATGTCACAAGTTCTTTCAGGGTTCAGTGGTTTACAATTTGCCTTTTGTATCAAATCTGCCAAACCACCTACTTGCAACCAGGACAGACTAGCCTAAAAGGCTCACAGATTTCCAGGTGCCTGGAAGCTACAACATTCTGACTTCCTCCCTTGGCTCCTTGCCCAGTCTTTATGTGCTGTGTTCTGGGCTCAGCAGATTGACTCCAGCCTGTTTGAATTGTACCTGTTCTGAAGTTCTTCTAAGGTATCTTTTTCTGGGAATGTATTGTTTGTGGGTTATTTGATTCCAAAAACAGTTTAGACGCTTAATCTGCTATTGGTTTGAGCGAAAGTCTTACTAGGTCACAGAAAGTCATGTCTCTCTCTGCATCTTAGCTCTGCCCCCCAAAATTTTTCTTGATTATTTTTTGAAAGATGATGTCTAGGCTCTATTTTTCATCATGGCTTTCAGGAAGTCCAATAATTCTTAGGTTGTCCCTCTTACATTTAGTTTCAGGGTCAGTTATTTTTCCTAGAAGGTATTTCATATTTTCTTCTATTTTTTTTCATTTTTTGGTTTTGTTTGATTCTTGAAGTTGTATTGAACCATTCACTTCTATTTGTTCAATTCTAAGTTTATTTTCTTTAATTATCTTTTTAAATGCCTTTTGTCTTTGGCCAATTGAATTGTTTTTTTCATTGCATTTTTTTCCATTTCACAAATTCTGTTTTTTTCAATGAGTTGGTATCTTTTCTTCATATCTATTTTGTAAGAAGTTATATGTTTTCCCATTTCAGCAAGTTTATTTTGTAGACAGTTATATGCTTTTCCCATTTCATCAAATCTATTTTAAGAAGTTTTCTTCAAATAATTTCTGTTTTTCCTTTTCCATACCTTTTTGCAAAGATCTCATTTCCTTCCCCCATTTTTTCTTCTAACACTTTTTAAGATCCTGTTTGAAATCTTCCAAGAAAGCCTTGTGAAATGGGAATCAGCTCACATCCCCCTGTGGGGATTCATCTGGAATTGACTTGCCTTTAGCAACCTCAGGGTTTGAGTTCTGTTCTCTCTTTCCATAAAAGTTGTCTATGGTTAGAAATAGTTTTTTTTTTTCTTTTTTGCTAATTTTTAAGGGTTGAAATCTGTTCTTAAGCTTTACTTTGCCTTGAGGTCAGTGTTTCTGACTAACTTCCAGTGGTGGGTAATTGCAGCCAGGTTCCAAGTTCTTCCAAGACTCAGTGGCTTACAACTGGCCTTTTGTATTTGCTTTGGATATTTTGCAGCAAATCTGCTAAATCAAACCCTTACAAGCAAAGCAGAGTAGCCTAAGAGGCTCACAGAAGATTGTCTTGTAGACAGATGACACAATGATCTGGCTTCCTGCCCCAGCTCCTTGCCTTGGGCTCCCTACCCTGAGATTTTGGGCTCAGAAGACTGTCCCCCACCTGATTGAAATAGACCTATTCTCAAGTTCTTCCAAAGTATCTTCTTCTGGAAATGTGTTATATTTCACATATCTGTGGGTTCTGTCACTCCAAAACCAGTTCAGTGACTTAATGTGCTATTGATTTGAGAGAAGGTCAGACAATGTTACCGAAAGCCATATCTGCTCTCTGCCATGTTGGCTCTGCCTCAAGATTTCTGAATTATGGGTTACAAAATAGACTTCTTTGCCTTTGAAATGAGTCAGTTCACTCTCATTGGAAGTCTAAAAGAAAGGACTAAATGTTTACTGACTAGGGATATTGGAGTGTGGATTCTCTATTAGATCTCACAAGTACTAAAAAAGCCTCTAAAGGATACCAAGTATTCCTAGTGGATAGAATGATGGGCCCAGAGTCAGAAAGATCTATGAATTGAAATTCAGCCCTCAGACATTTAATTTCTGTCAGCTTTACTTAAGTGTAAAATAAGAATAATAGCCCTTATCTTGCAGAGTTGTGAGGAATCAAATACACTTAATCATTTGGTTCACTGCCTGAAACATAGGTGGAATTAAATAAATGATTTATTTCTTTTCTTCCTTCCTTCCTTTCTTTTCCTCCTTCCCTCTCCTCCTTCCTTCCTTCCTTCCTTCCTCCCTCCCTTCCTTCTCTTCCTTCCTCCCTCCCTCCCTTTCTTTCTTCCTTCCTTCCTTCCTTCCTTCCTTCCTTCCTTCCTTCCTTCCTTCCTTCCTTCCTTCCTTCCTTCCTTCCTTCCTTCCTTCCTTCCTTCCTTCCCTTTCTCCTTTCTTCCCTCTTCTTTTCTTCACTTCCTCCCTTTCCTTTTTCTTCCCTCTCTTTATTCCCTCCCTCCCTCCCTCCTTCCTTCTTTCCTTTCTCCTTCCTTCCTCCTTTACTTTCTCTTTCCTTCTTACTACAAAATTCTAAGATTCTATATGCTGTTAATAAAAAGGTTTTATTGGTAGTAAAATCACTTAAGTTTTTTTTAATTAACATTTTTCAATAACTATAATAAATAAATCCATATTTTTATACATTTCATATTTTAAACACCTGAGCTTTCAAAAGTTTTTTCTTCATGTGACAGATTTATTTGTTTATATTTAACTACTGTTGAATGACATGGTTTAATACTTTCTTAATATTTTTGAAGATTTAACACCAGCCAAAATAAAGTACTTGTCCATCAACTTTACAGTTTAACAGACTACTTAATATGTATGCCTACTAATGCTTCTGCTAATCAGAGAAAAGATATGACATCGTTTATTACAGATAAACTTTGACTTGCTTTTTTGACTTAGGAAAGTCATTAGGGCACAACAACAGAAAAATTTAAAACGTCAGTTAAACAGAAAATGTTCTTCATCATCCCTCATCCCACACTAAATAAAGTTTATGACTCTAACTTCATATATAAGACTTGGGGAATTGTATCATCTTAATGGTATTTCTGATTGAGAATAAATGCTTCATTAAATTTGAATATGGCAATCTGACAACATTAGTAAAAATCAGGGAGAATAATGCCTGGAATGAAAAGATATAAAATACCACACATTTGAAAAATATTCACATATTACACAAGTACAAGTTTCTTCTATACTCACTTAGACTGTCAAGGAAATAATAAAAGGAGTGTAAGAGAACTGGGGAGAAAAAAAAAAAAACATGGGAACAAATTAACGAAACAATTCACCCACATATTAATTATATAGATATAGTCAAAGCAAGGAATCAACCAATATTCATTAACTAAGTTGCTATTACTTATCAAGTATTATGACAGCTCTGAAATTATAAAGTCAAATGGGTTTGGTCCCTATCATCAAGGACTTTGGTATTTTAAGATGTTTTAAGTGGATATATAAGTATATGTAGAATCTTTATAAATCCATAATTTTTTGTGGTGAAAACATATATAGATTAGGAGTAGGGGAAATCCCACCCCTCCCACTCCATCCCATCCCACCCCATAAAAATGTAGTATTTGACCTCAAAGAGTTTATTAAATGTAATGAATTATTTAAGCATATTCATAATGAAAACCAAACACATAGATGTATTCAAGATAACTGTGAAGTGGAGGAAGATAGTAAAGGCTGGAAGGATAAAAAGAGTATTGATGGAGAATATGGAGTTTGAATTGTTTTGATGAAGAGAGATCATTTCTGATATATTTTATGTTTCAGGTGTGGCTTATGCTAAGTTGGCATTTTAAATGTTTGTTTTTGCATTTTTGTCAGGGGAATCATCCTAAGAGATCTACTCAGAAATGGAAGCTGTTCCTTGAGAAATAACAGGACCATATATCCTTTAAATATGATGATCATGGCTTAAGTATGTATGTATGTGTTATATAAATACATAAACAATTTATATACATGCAAATGTATATATGTAAGTATATATTTATGTGTTTATATGTATATGTGTGTAGATATAGGTAAATAGATAAATAGTCATTTTTTACTTTAAAATTATCTGATTCTGTGAGTTCCTTTTGAAAAAGAACAGATAAGATTTTACTCTGATGTAGGGTGAAAGAAACAAAACCAACATACTTGATTCTATGGGGTGAAAATCAATAAGAAAAAACAATTCTAAAAAATGTCAGAACTCTGATCAAAGCTGGAGATAAAACTAACTCCAAAAGAGTGGTATATTTGTGTACTCTTGATAGAAAAGTAATAGAGTGATAAAGAATGAAATATTCATTCTCAAACAGAGCCAATATATTTTCTAAATATAGATGTATATGCATGTGTATTTCTTAAAGATTAAGGGTTCTATTAAGGTGAAAAAATATGATAGATAAATATTTGGTGACATAGCAATATGAATAGAGATTTATGCAAAAAGAACATTAATAAAATATATTTAAACTAAAAGAGGAAAAATATAGAATAGTACACAGGGAAAGGTATTACTATTATCTATCTATGCACATATATATTACATAATTTATATATAATGTCTGTTTATGTGTATAGGTGTGTATATTTTATATATGTGCATATTTATGCATATATGCATGTATGGATGTATATGGATGTGTTGTTTTAGTTGTTCAGTTGTTTTTGGTTTCTGTGATCACATCTGGGGTTTTCTTGGAAGAGATACTGTAGTGGTTTGCAATTTCCTTCTTCAATTCATTTAATAGATGAACAAACTGAGGCAAACAGGATTAAGTGACTTGCTCTTGGCCACACAGCTACTAAGTATCTGAGACCAGATTGGAGACTGGAATTGAGTAAGATTAGTCTTCCTAATTCCAGGCTGGCACTCTATCTACTTTACTTCCTAGCCTCTTCAGACTCCAGTATACATATGTGTACACACATACACATAGATACAAATATATATATATATATATATATATATACAAAAAGTGTATTTACATAGATATATGCACAAATAAGAGAGAGGGAGAGAGAGAGAGAGAGAGAGAGAGAGAGAGAGAGAGAGAGAGAGAGAGAGAGAGAGAGGGGGAGAGAGAGAGAGAGAGAGAGAGAGAGAGAGAGAGAGAGAGAGAGAGAGAGAGAATGGAGTAAGAGGGAAACAGGGAAAGAGGAAGGAAAGGAAAGAACAGAAAGAAATACACAGAAACAGAGAGAAAAGATATGTAACTAGAAGATTCAGAGAAAAGGAGCATGATCTCTGCTTTTAAGTTCTTTACCATCTATATAGAATTGGAATGCAGCATGCTTAAGAAATTCTGATCTCTAGCAATACTTAAAGAAGTTGAAAGTACTTCCAGCCAGAGGGATTAGAAAAAGCCAGAGCACAATATATATGAAAGAAAGTGCTGAGATAAGGTGAGAAAGGTAGAACAGAACAAATCTGCAGAAGATAATTCATACCAAGATAAGTAATTTGGCCTCATTTGCGAGGTAGTGGGAAGCCACTAAAGATCATTAAAAAGGGGAATGATGCAATAAGAAGTTTCCATAAAAACTGAGTGAATGCCCATCAATTGGAGAATGGCTGAATAAATTGTGGTATATGAATCTTATTGAATATTATTGTTCTATAAGAAATGAACAGCAGGATGATTTCAGAAAGGCCTAGAGAGACTTACAGGAATTGGTGCTGAGTGAAATGAGCAGGACCAGGAGATCATTATATACTTCAACAACAATATTATATGATGACCAGTTCTGATGGACATGGCCCTCTTCAACAGAGCAGTAATGAACTGAACCAGCTACACCCAGCAAAAGAATCTGGGAGATGACTATGAACCACTACATAGAATTCCAATCCCTCTATTTTTGTCTGCCTGCATTTTTATTTCCTTCACAGGTTAATTGTACACTATTTCAAAGTCCGATTCTTTTTGTACAGCAAAATAATTGTATGGGCATGTATACATATATTGTATTTGACTTATACTTTAACATATTTAATGTGTATTGGTCCACTTGCCATCTTGGGGAGGGGGTGTGGAAGAGGAAAAAATTGGAACAAAGGTTTTGCAATTGTCAATGCTGAAAAATTACCCATGCATATATCTTATAAATAAAAAAAGAAGTTTCCAAGAGACTCTTACAATAATCAATATTTCTCTATGGTCAGAAAGATTGTTGAGAAAGAGACTGGAGATGGAGAGATCAGTGAAAGACTATTGTGGCTATTAAAATTTGGGGATCTGAGGTAAAGTGACAAAAGTGAGAGTAGAGAGGTAATTAATGGAAGAAATGTTGCAATAATACTAACTTTAATTAAGTATATGATTCCGAAGTGATCTCAATATGTCTTGATGACTTCAGGAATTCTCCTAATTTGCACTCAGTGAATCTACCTAGGCATTCCCTAGTACTGCAAGTACTTGAAAACAAAATTTGAATTTGAGTTAATTTCCATGATAGTTCGAGAAGCAAGTATAAAATACTATGATTTGGTGCTAATAAGGTATTAGTAGGTAGAGAGTCAGCTATGGAAAGGGAGATCCATGGAATAAACATTTATATAGTGCTTACTCTGTACCACATACTATCCTAACTAGTTAAAATATGTCATCATCCACACTAATATTCTGTGATGTCTATGCTGTTATTATCTTACTTTTACAGTATAGGAAACTGATGGGAGAACAAATGTGAAGTTACTTGCTCATGGTCACATAGTTTTGAAGTTCTTGAGCCCATATGTGAACTCAGCACATTGCTCATAAAGTACCCTACTCCCCTTGGAATCAAAATTACTTAAGTTCCAGGGGAATGTACTTCAATACTGGCAAATAATTTCTCTGATGTCTGCTGCTCCTTGGCTTTCGGGGTAATGTTGGGTTTTACTCTTTCGAATCCAATTCATATTTAGAGACCTCAAAGCAACACAGGATCATAATAGTGACAGAGAGAGCAAGAGGGAAAATAATTAAAATTAATGAAGCTTGCAGTCATGTAATGACAAAGGGCTAGGGATGGAAGGAAGAGTTGAAACAAATGCTCCCTATACTCCTTCCAAAAAATTAAGTTATAATTTTAAGCACATTATTCCTTTTTATTCTATTTTTAGGTTATACATGTATACAAGAAAAAATAAAAGATGAAAAATAGAATGTGTTGAACCATATTCAATCTTCATAATTACCTCTCTGAATATAGATGTTATTTTCCATCCAAAGATTATAGGTATTGCCTTGGATTACTGAATTGCTGAACTCTATCATAGTTAAACAGATCATCACACAATCTTGTTGCTATGTAAAACATATTTCTGGTTCCGCTTGCTTTATTCAGCATCAGTTCATATACATTTTTCTAGGCTTTTCTAAACTCAGTCTGTTCATTATTTTTATTCAGGAAAGATATTCCATTAGTTTCCTATACCATAAATTATTCAGTCATTCCCCAAATGATAAGTATGTACTTATTTTCTAATTCTTTGCCACCATGAAAAGAGCTGCTAAAAGCCTTTTTTGCACATATGGGTCCTTTTCCCTCTTTTATAAGATCTCTGGGATACAGATCCATTAATGGCTAAGTGCATCAATTTTGAACTCTTAAGAACAGTCTATATTGCTATCTCAAGCCACACACAGACAGACCAATAGACAGACAGATAGATAGAATATAGATAAATGATAGAAAGATAGATAGATAGATAGATAAGACAGATAAGATAGATAGATAGATAGATAGTTTTTACTATTTTTTCCTGATTTATAACAACACTTGCAATGTTCTGGTTGGTTTTCTGGAGGTCTTTGGACCAGCCTTCATTTCAGCAGAGTAATCACCATGATAATAGCCAGGGATAAAGTCCAATTTCTTTATTATCTCTATCTCAATCTAGTTTCATTGCCTGGGAGCCCCAGGCTAGTTTTCTTGAGGTCTTCCAGAATGTGTCTTGGTTTCTGTGGGGGAAGCAAGAGGACCACCACCATGGTCTCTGTCTTGAAGTCTGTTTCAGTCCGAGAAGCTTGTGCTCCAGCCTCCAATCAACTGTTTTCTATGAGTCTGTCTCTGAGCACTTCTGAGTCTGTCTCTGGCTCAGACAGGCCTTAGTATCAGTGGAGAAATGAAGGAGGACAGGCCTGCCACTATGGTGGTGTTAGAAGGAATAAATGAATCTGGCTGAGTTTGTTCCAACTTATAAACTCTATTATAATTACATTATCATAGGTGTGAATCTTGTAGAGTAGGTATCAATCTAGTAGAACAATATTAAGTACTAAGTACATGTACTGAACTAGAGAACTATTAATCACCATGCTAAATTAGATAACCATTGTCTTATCAATTCCACTGAGTTAGCACCTTGTAAGAATCCTTGTTTCAAGTACAGAGTTCTGGCCTATAACGACACTTATTTAGTATTAATTTTTGCAAAGTAATGGGATAAGTGCTTTAATCACAGGTGATAATTTCCTTTGAGTACATCATTTTAGTGTGCTTTCCATTGAATATCCTTGAATATAGGAGAGTTCAACATTTCTCTTTGGAAATTCATAGATTCGTATGGTTGACTGGTACAATGTGAGGCTAAAGTGAATGACCCAGGAGCACACAGCTGGTAGGTGTCAGAAGTTGGATATGAATTCCAGCAATCTGGATGCTGAGACTAGTCTCTATCTATTTGGTTTCGCTGAGCTTCTTTGGGTTTCTTTTCTAGGTCTTATTTTTTTAGTCATTTGTCAGTAGACAGGGTATGCTTATAACTTCTTTTGGCATTTCCAAGTAAATTTTAAATAATTACAAGCCTCATTAGAGTCTTCTAGAATTGACTATCATGATTTTGTGGCTCTTCAGTCAGAAATAGCTCTAGAAAATTATATTGTAAAAACTCTTTGAGATGAAATGTAAAATGTTGCAAAGTATTTCTTGTTATACCTAGAGCACATATCAAAAGAAAGGGGAAAACCATTTTAGAATACTTTGGCTTGTGTTTAGAAAAACAAAGCAACAGCTGTGTTACCATTGTTTTTGCTAAAACTTCCATAGATGAATTTTCAAAATTGATGAATAAGAGACTTATTGAACTCAAATAGTGGAAACAAACAAATACAACATTGTATTTGACCTACTTTGTCCTTTCTTCTGTTGCATTTCATACCTCTGTTTGACCAGGTGCTCTCGACAGTAAACAGGAAATTTACCAGAAGGAAATGAATTCTTAGGATTCCAAAACAAAGTAGAAAATTTTTAGAAAAAAAAATGCAAACAGGAAAATGGATGGACATAACAGAAGCAGGGTAGTCAAATTGTGGATCTCCTATATGGTCCACAGAGCTTAATGTAAACTCCATATAAATAAATCTCTGCTTCTGACTATTTTGGTTCTCTGAGACTCTTGATGATTTTATATGAATGATTCGTACTCAATGTTACAAATTCATTTATCTATTTTAATGACTGAGATAGTCACATATGATATTTTCTATAGGTAAAACTATTCAGTCAAATGGAAAGCTTAAAACAGAATACTTTTAGAAATAGGTCATTAGACTTGGAATAAGAAAGACATGGTTTCAAAATTCACTAAAGGCATCACATAGTGCTAGTGAAGCAGCTAAGTAGCACAGTGAATTGAGAATAGGACCTAGAAAGGTGAGTCAAAAATCTTACCTCTACTATTACTAGTCATATGACCTTGAACAAGCTGATTCCATAGTTTTCTTTACCTTAAAATAAGTATAGTGAGTACATATTTTTCAAGGCTATTCAGTGAATGAAATGAGCTAAAATTTAAAAAAATACTCAGTGCCTGGAATGTAGAAAGTTCTTAATAAATGCTTATTTCCATACTTATTTAATGCCGTGGGATCCTGGGGAAGGCAATTAATTTTTGTAACTCAATTATCTATTAAATGAAGAGGTTGAAGTTGATAATGTCTCAGATCACTTTCAAATCTAAATCGATAATCATCAGTAGATGTGGAGAATTAAAAATTTTAGTCTGAAAATTTAGGGTTATGTTTTATAATGCGATCCATAGGTTGCCTTTGTTAGGCATATGAATAATGAGTGAAGACTTGAAAAATTGACTTTTAAAAAATATCCCTTTGTGAAACATACAAAAGTATATTATTGTTAATTTTTAAAAATTTCTTTTGCTATCACTATAGGTATAGGCCTGGAAAAAGCTCATGGACTGTTTATGCCAATTCTCAGTTTATAGCTGAGGAATACGTGACTTGGAGAAGTTAATAATTTGTCAAACATCACAAAGAGAGTTTCAGAGGTGACATTTGAACCTAGGATTTCTAATCACAAAGCTAAAGTTCTTTACACTACATCAAAAACCATACATTCAGAGATTTAGAGCTAATTGTAGTAAACTGATTAAATAAAACAAACAAACACACAAACAAAAAACTTTTAACTTTATTGTGTGAGGATCACTTTTCTATTTCTTACATATGGCATCACTATACCTTAGAGAAGTTTGCCTGAAGCATGATCCCAGAGAATTTATTTTATTGAATCAAGACTCTTGTTGTAGCATGGCAGATTGGGTCATATTCTGTCACATTAGGGACATTTTTGGGAGGAGAAGGACCTGTTCTGATCCATTTATACTGAACAGTGACTAGATTTGCTGATATAATCAAATTTGCTTAATTGAGATGGTATGGGAATACCAAGACACAGGTATTTTCTGAGGGTTCTGATAAGGCTGAGATACACTAAAGCAAACACTGCTTTTTGGGTAATCCTTATGGTCTCAAACCAAATATTTTCTAGCTTTGATCCCCTGTTCAATTCTCAGATAATATAAATGTTCTCTATATTGCACAGAACAAGTATTAATGTACTTTCATAGAGGAAGAGGGAAAGAAAGATGAATTTATAAAGAATCCATTTTTTACTTTATTTTTTTCTGTTGTCTTTTGCAAAATGGCTAATATGAAAATATGACTGCATATGTATAATCTATAGCAAACTGACTGCCTCCTCAAAGAGGAGGGAAAAAGGAAAGAATTTGGAACTCAATTTTTAAATGTTAAAATCGTTTTTATATGTAAATAAGAAAGTAATGTGAAATATTAAAGATTCTACCGCATACTAGGCATTGTGCTAAGGATTTTACAAATATTATCTCATTGGATCCTTACAACAACTCTGAAATTTATTATTATTATTCCAACTATACAATTGAAGAATTGTAGAGGAAAACAAGGGCTAAATGATGTGCACAGCATCACACAGCTAATTAAATATTTGAGGTCAAATTTGAACTTGGATCTTCCTGACTTCAGACCCAGAGCCCTGTCTAATGGTAGAGTTTCTTCACAGGCAATTCTCTGTTACTGAAATTACCAGTCCAATTCTTATCTCCTAACTATATTACTATTTAAAATTATAACAAAATAAAGTAGCTAATAAATGTTTGTATTGCAAATAAATAGACTATTAGGAATATTTATGAAATATTTATGAAAATAAGTTCCAATATATTGAAAATCTGAATTAAATATTTGTTCTTTAATTAATTAATTTAATGTTTTTCCTCAGTTACATTTTTTTACATTTGTTTTAAAAACTTTTGAGTTCCAGGTTCTCTCCATTACCCACGCACTCCCACTAAAAAGACACATATGAAGTTATATAAATATTTCCATAAAAAGTAATGTTGTGAAAAAATATATAACTCTTCCACACTGATGAAAAACAAAACGCTTAAGAAAAATAAAGTTGAGAGAGAGAAAGAGAAAGAGACAGAGACAGAGAATCCTTCAATCTGTATTCAGATACAATCAGTTCCTTGTCTGGGTATGAATAGGATTTTTCATTATAAGTCCTTCAGAATAGTCATGGATCATTGTACTGCTGAAAATAGAAGTTATTTACAGTCAGTCATCCCAGAATATTGCTTTTTACTTTGTATGCAATGCATTTCACTTTGAGTTCATGAAAGACTTTCTGGGTGCATCCTGCTCATCATCCCACAGAACAACAATATGCTATCATAAACACATACCACAATCTATTTAGCCAATCCCCAATTGATGGGTATCCCCTCAATTTCCAGTGTTTTGCACTGAGAAGAAAGTGGCTATAAATATTTTATAGATGATAGATACATAGATAGATTATTTCCCTTTTTTTCCACTTCCTAATTTCTAATTTTTAAGTAATTATTTTTTCAGTGAGCTTTTTTTCCCACAACATCCATCTCTATTTCTTTTTCTTTTTAAAAAATTTCCCAATTACATATTTAAAATGACATTTTTACTTGTACACATACATCTTTTTTACACATTTCTTTCTGACATATTAGGAAAAAAATGAAAATGGGGGGCAGGATGGAGCCAAGATGGCAGAGAGGACATATGCTTCATTCTGAGCTCTCTTTACCTTTACTACTGATAACCAAATTCAACCTCTGAAATAGTGCTTGACTAGTAGAATCCACAAATATTGGGAATACAACAAATCACCAGCTGAAGATAATCTGGAAGATCAACAGAAAACGTCTGTATTGATTGGGCAGGAGGAAGCCAGTATAAGCAGGGAGGCAGAACACAAAGGGTAGCGCAGGCTGAGCCGATGGAGGATAGATTGTAATCTCTGCAGGTGGAGAATTTGCAGGGAGGACTCTATCATAGGTTGGCTGCTTTGCTTTGGTTTCTTTTTTTTATTAATTTTTATAATTATAATTTTTGACAATATATATGCATGAGTAGGTTTTTTTAATAACATTATCTCTTTTATTCATTTTTCCAAATTTTCCCCTCCATCCCTCTACTCCCTCCTCTAGAAGACAGTCAATCCCATACATTTTACATGTGTCATAGTATAATCTAGATACAATATATGTGTGTAAATCCAATTTTCTTGTTACATGTTAAGTATTGGATTCCGAAGGTATAAGTAAGCTGGGTAGATAGACAGTAGTGCTAACAGTTTACATTCAATTCCCAGCGTTCCTTCTATGGGTGTAGTTGTTTCTGTCCATTATTGATCAACTGGAAGTGAGTTAGAGCTTCTTTATGTTGAAGATGACCACTTCCATCAGAATATATCCTCATAAAGTATTGTTGTTGAAGTGTATAGTGATCTTCTGGTTCTGCTCATTTCACTCAGCATCAGTTGATGTAAGTCTCTCCAAACCTTTCTGAATTCATTCTGCTGGTCATTTCTTACAGAGCAATAATATTCCATAACCTTCATATACCATAATTTACCCAACCATTCTCCAATTGATGGACATCTGTTCATCTTCCAGTTTCTAGCCACTACGAAAAGAGCTGCCGCAAACATTTTGGCACATAGAGGTCCCCTCTTTAGTATTTCTTTGGGATATAAGCCCAGCAGTGGCACTGCTGGATCAAAGGATATGCACAGTTTGATAACTTTTTGGCCATAGTTCCAGATTTCTCTCCAGAATGGGCAGATTCTTCCACAACTCCACCAATAATGTATTAGTGTCCAACTTTCCCCACATCCCCTCTAACATTCATCATTATTTGTTCCTGTCATCTTAGCCAATCTGACAGGTGTGTAGTGGTATCTCATGGTTGTCTTAATTTGCATTTCTCTGATCAGTAGTGATTTGGAACACTCTTTCATATGAGTAGATATAGTTTCAATTTCATCATCTGAGAATTGTCTGTTCATATCCTTTGACCATTTATCAATTGGAGAATGGTTTGATTTCTTATAAATTAGGGTTAGTTCTCTATATATTTTGGAAATGAGACCTTTATCAGAACCTTTAACTGTAAAAATATTTTCCCAATTTGTTACTTCCCTTCTAATCTCGTTTGCATTAGTATTGCTTTTACAGAAACTTTTTAGTTTGATGTAATCAAAATCTTCCATGTTTTGATCAATAATGGTCTCTAGTTCTCCTCTGGTCATAAATCCCTTCCTCTTCCACAGGTCTGAGAGATAGACTATCTTCTGTTCCTCTAATCTATTTATGATCTCATTCTTTATGCCTAAATCATGGACCCATTTTGATTTTATATGGTATATGGTGTTGAGTGTGAATCCAATTCTAATTTCTGCCATACTAATTTCCAGTTTTCCCTACAGTTTTTTTTCAAATAATGAATTTTTATCCCAAATGTTGGTATCTTTGGGTTTATCAAACATTAGATTGCGATAGCTGTACCCTTTTTTATCCTTTGTACCTAATCTGATCCACTGATAGACTGGTCTATTTCTTAGCCAATACCAAATGGTTTTGGTGACTATTGCTAAATAAGATAGCTTAAGGATCAGGTACACTTAGACCACCTTCACCTAACTTTTTTTTTTCATTAATTCCCTTGAAATTCTCGATCTATTATTCTTCCATATGAATTTTATTGTTATTTTTTCTATGTCATTAAAATAGTTTCTTGGGAGTCTGTCTGATTGGCATAGCACTAAATAAATAGATTGGTTTGGGGAGTATTGTCATCTTTATTATATTCGCTTGGCCTATCCACGACCATTGGATGTCTTTCCAATTATTTAATTCTGACTTTATTTTTGTGGCAAGTGTTTTCTAATTTAGCTCATATAATTCCTGACTTTTCTTTGGTAGATAGATTCCCAAATATTTTATGCTCTCGACATTTATTTGGAATGGAATTTCTCTTTGTATCTCTTGCTTTTGCATTGTGTTGGTGATGTATAAAAATGCGGAGGATTTATCTGGATTTATTTTGTACCCAGCAACTTTGCTAAAGTTGTGAAATATTTCTAATAACTTTTTAATAGAATCTCTGGGGTTTTCTAAGTATACCATCACATCATCTGCAAAGAGTGACAGTTTAATTTCCTCATTCCCTCTCTTATTCCTTTAATCCCTTTCTCGACTCTTATTGCCGAGGCTAGCATTTCTAATACAATATTGAATAGTAATGGTGACAGTGGACAAATTTGTTTCACTCCTGATCTTAATGGGAAAGGTTTCAGTTTATTTCCATTACATAATTATGGTCTTAAATATATGCTCCAGACTATTCTAAGGAATAATCCATTTATTCCTATACTCTCAAGCATTTTTAGTAGGAATGGATGTTGGATTTTATCAAATGCTTTTTCTGCATCTATTGAGATGATCATATGGTTTTTATTAATTTTATTTTTAATATGGTCAGTTATAATAATAGTTTTCCTAATATTAAACCAGCCCTGCATTCCTGGTATAAATCCTACTTGATCATGGTGTATTATCCTGGGGATGATTTTCTGAAGTCTTTTTGCTAATATCTTATTTAAGATTTTAGCATCAATATTCATTAAGGGAATTGGTCTATAGTTTTCTTTCTCAGTTTTCAATCTACCTGGTTTAGGTATCAGTATCATGTCTGTGTCATAAAAGGAGTTTGGCAGGACTCCTTCATCCCCTATTTTTTCAAATAATTTATATAACATTGGGGCTAATTGTTCTTTAAATGTTTGGTAGAATTCACATGTAATTCCATCTGGTCCTGGGGATTTTTTTCCTGGGGAGTTGATTAATAGCTTGTTCTTTTTCTTTTTCTGAAATGGGACTATTTAAGCAATTTATCTTCTATTGTGTTAATCTAGGAAGCCTATATTTTTGGAGGTAGTCATCCATTTCACTTAAGTTATCAAATTTATTGGCATAAAGTTGGGCAAAGTAACTCATTATTTCTCTAATTACCTCTTCATTGGTGGAAAGATCCCCCTTTTAATTTGTAAGACTAACAATTTGATTTTCCTCTGTCCTTTTTGTGATAAGATTTACCAAAGGTTTATCTATTTTATTGGCTTGTTTATAAAACCAACCATAAACGATAAACCAAAACCAATAGTTTTTTTTTTTTTTTTTTTTTTTTTTTTGCTTTCAATATTATTTATTTCTCCTTTTAATTTGAGTACTTCAAATATAGTTTTTGGTTGGGGGTTTTTAATTTGGCCTTTTTCTAGCTTTTTAAGTTGCAGGCCCAATTCTTTAATCTTCTCTTTCTCTATTTTGTTCAAATAACCCTCTAAATATACAAAATTTCCCCTTATTACCACTTTAGCTGCATCCTACAAATTTTGCTATGATGTCTCATCATTGCCATTATCTTGGGTGAAATTATTAATTGTTTCTATAATTTGCTGTTTCACCCAGTCATTCTTTAAGATCATTTTCCAATTAATTTTTGGTCTATTTACCCCTAACTTCTTATTGAATGTAGTTTTTATTGAATTGTCATCTGAGAAGAAGGCATTTATTATTTCTCCCTTCCTGCATTTAATTTTGAGATCTTTATGTCCTAATATATGGTCAATTTTTGTATAGGTTCCATGAACTGCTGAGAAGAAAGTATACTCCTTTCTATCACCATTCAATTTTCTCCAAAGGCCTATCATACCTAGTTTTTCTAATGTACTATTTACTTTTTAAATTTCTTTCTTACTTATTTTGTGATTTGATTTGTCTAATTCTGAGAGTGCAAGGTTGAGATCTCCTACTATTATAGTTTTGCTATCTATTTCTTCTTGCAACTCTCTTAACTATTCCTTTAGGAAGTTAGATGCTATACCACTTGGGGTATATATGTTTAGTGTTGATATGGCTTCATTGTCTATGCTACCTTTTAGCAGGATATCGTTTCCTTCCTTATATCTTTTAATTAGATCTTTTGCTTGATCTGAGATAATGATGACAACCCCTGCTTTTTTGGTTTTACCTGAAGCATAACAGATTCTGCTCCAACCTTTTACCTTTACTCTGTATGTATCTCCCTCCTTTAAGTGTGTTTCCTGTAAACAACATATTGTAGGGTTCTGACTTTTGATCCAGTCTACTATCCACCTCAGCTTAATGGGAGAATTCATCCCATTCACATTTACTGTTAAAATTATTAATTCTGTATTTCCTGCCATCATATTATCCCCAGATTATGCTTTTTTATCCCTTGACTCCCCCTGAACTCCTTCCCCAACATTTAATTTATAGACCTCACTTGTTACATGCAGCCCTCCCTTTTAATATCCCTCCCCCCTCCCTTTAAGTCCCTTCCCCTTTCTTGTACCCTTGCCTTATTCCCCTATTCCTTTTCCCATTTCCTCTCCCCCCTTTTAATGAGGTGAGAGAGGATTCTCTGAAAAACAAATATATCAATTATTTACTCTTTGAACCTACTCTGATGAGAGTAAGATTCACACGATGTTTCTCCCCCTCTCTAAATTCCCTCAGATGTGGTAGATTTTCTATGCCTCTTCCTGGGATGTAGTTTCCCTCTTTTTATCTCTCCTTCCTCTTTTCTGATACCATCCCCTTCCTTTTACTACCTCCCTTTTTTATATTATATCAGTAAAATGAAATTATCCATGCAGAGTTTCTGTATATCTACAACACAGATACAGTTCTCAAGAGATCTTTTTACCTTTTTCTGCTTCTCTTCAGTCTTGTAGATCAAATTTTTTTTTGTCTAGTTTTTTCTTAGAAACAAATGGAATTCCTCTGTTTCATTAAATGACCATCTTTTTCCATGGAAAAAAATGCTAAACTTAGCTGGGTAGTTTATTCTTGGTTGCATTCCTTGTTATTTTGCCTTTCGGAATATCAGGTTCCAGGCCCTTTTCTTTAATGTGGTGGCAGCCAGATCTTGAATGACCCTTATTGTGGCACCTTGATATTTGAATTTTTTTTTCTCATTGCTTGCAATATTTTTTCCTTAGTTTGGTAGTTCTGCAGCTTAGCCACAATGTTTTGTGGTGTGTTTTTTTTTAGGTCTTTTTCAGAAGGTGTTCGATGAATTCTTTCAAGGCCTATTTTCCCTTCTGTTTCTATTATCTTTGGACAGTTCTCTTTGATAATTTCCTGTAAAATAGAATCTAGGCTTTTTTTTTATCATAGTTTTCAGGAATTCCAGTGATCCTCAGATTACCTCTCCTAGATCTATTTTCTAGGTATATAGATTTTCCCAGTAAGTATTTGACATTATTCTCCAGCTTTTCATTTTTATTTTTTTTTTGTTTTGTTTGACTGATTCTTGATTTCTCAATGAATCATTCATTTCTATTTGTTCTATCCTGATTTTTAATGAGTTATTTTCTTCATTCACATTTTTTAGTTCTTTTTGTACATGCCCAAATGAGTTTTTTAAATGAATTATGTTGCTCTGTTGAAGTTTTTTTTCCATTTCACTAATTTTAGTGCATTATTTTCTTTTTCCAATTCAGAAATCCTACTTTCTTGAGCCTTTTTTTATCTTTTCCAATTCAGAAATCCTACTTCCTTGAGAATTTTTTTATCTTTTCCAATTCAGAAATCTTACTATCCTGTGATTTTTTTTACCTTTGCTAATTCACATATTTTGTTTTCCTGCACCTCCTATGAATTCTTTATTTTTTCCAACTCAAACTTCAGGACATTGTTATTCTCTATCATAGATTCTCTTTCCTTTCCCCATTTTCCTTCAAACTGTCTTAACTTTTTAATAGTCTCTTCTAGGAGAAAGTTATATAATGGGGGGGGGCAGGTATCATTCCCCTTTAAGGTGTTAACCGAGCACTGTCTGGTGTTAGCTTCCTTGGGGTTGGATATTCACTCTTTCTCTGTAAGGAGGTTTCAGTCGTTCTCTTCAGTTTCTTACTCATTGTTAAAAATTTGTTGGGGTTTGTCCTTGGGGTAAGAAGTTTATTTATTTATTTACCAGCTTCCTCCCAGACCTGAGGTGGAATGCAACAACCCTGTGCCTGAGGTAAGAGAGAACTTTGGGAGAGAGTTCCCCTCTCCCCTCCCTGGAAATGCCTCAGAGGTGATTAGCATAGCAATGTGAGGAGTGCTCAGTGAAGGACCCTGCTGTGTAGCCTAGCGACTGCCCTGAAGTTTAAGGCTGAACAGTGAAAGCATCACAAACTCCAGCCAATGGATATCAGCAGCTGAAGTGAAAAGCCCCCGCACTCAAACCTGGAAGTGTGTGCCGGAAATCGCAGTCCCTACTGCAAAGGTTCCGCTTCTCTGGGAGTTCCCCTTCTCTGGGAATTCTGCTGCTGCTAGAATTCCACTGCCTTTGGCTGAGCCCCACTATGTGGATTAGAGGCTGCCTTGGGCTGTGTCTCCAATGTGCCAGCTCTCAACTATGCAAAGAGTAGCCCCGGGCAGCAAAAGGCATCTGCATAGCCCTGTGGAGATCCAATAGGTCACTTCCGGATTGGAGTGGATTAAGGATCTGACTTTATATTTAAAGTGCTTGATTTCTCTTCTGAACTGCTGTTTTATAAGCAGAGAAGAGGTAACAGATTCCTTTATCTCAGTGGCTTCTCTGATCCCAGAGTTCTCCCCAGCCTGATCAGCACAGTGTGCTAGCACCCAGTCCAAGCCTGTCTGTGCTGGCCTTTTTTTTTTCCCTCCCTTTGGAACCGACCTTTTCTGATGAAATTCCAGATTCTCTTCAGCTGGTAAGTTGTGTTTCTAATCCTTTTTGTTTTTATCAGTCCAGCGTTATTTTGAGGCTGATTTAACTAATTGAAAATGTGGAAAGATGGAGCTTACAAATTCACGTGTACCTTCTCCTTGATCTTGGCTCTGCCCACCTTTGCTTTGGTTCTAAAGCAGTAGATCAGCAGAGGAGTTACACAAATACCAAAGGTAGAGTGCAACTCAAAACACCAGAGTTTCACAGGACATGGGCATATCCACCCAGCACCAGGAGTGACTCAACATCATCACAGCACAGTTGCACAGCCACATTGCACAGCTGCCCAACCACATTCTGCAGCTTGATGGATTTTCCCAGGAAAGTCACACCTCGGCAGCACAGCCACTCTTCCCAGCTACTGTCTATCTATCCCTGTTCTGTAAAGGAAGCTGGAAACCTCCTTGCCTTGAAGAAAGACCTCAAGGGCTTTAAAAAAATAAGTAAAAAAAGCAAAGGGATACATGAACTCATGCTGAGTGAAATGAGCAAGACCAGGAGATAATTATATATTTCAACAACAATAATATATGATGATCAATTCTGATGGACACGACTCTTTTAGACAATGAGATGAACCAAATCAATTCAATAATGAATAGAATCAGCTACAACCAGTGAAAGAATGCTGGGAAATGAGTGTGAACCACTACATAGCAATCCCAATCCCTATATTTTTGTCCACCTGCATTTTTTATTTTCTTCACAGGTTAATTGTACATTATTTCAAAGTCCGATTCTTCTTTTGCAAGAAAATAACTGTATGGACATGTATACATATATTGTATTTAATTTATACTTTAACATATTTAACAGGTATTGGTCTACCTGCCAACTTGGGGGGGAGGGTGAGGGGAAAGAGGGGAGCAATTGGAACAAAAGGTTTTGCAATTGTCAATGCTGAAAAATTACCCATGTATATATCTTATAAATAGAAAAAGCTATAATGAAAAAAAAAAAAAAAACAAAGCTAGCTTTAAGAAGAGAGTATGGAAAAGTCATAAAGCTCATTAAAACAAATATTTAATTTTGACATTTGATATCATGATTACTTTATTATGAAACTATGAAAGCTGGACTTCTGGGCAAGATGGTGGCATGGAGGCAGACAGCTGCTTGAGCTCCGTGTTTTCTCTCAGGACTTACTTCATGAAAAGCCTCGGATTAATGCTTGACTGGAAAAGAAACCCACAAAAAAACACTAATAGAAGACATCCTTGAAATTCACCAGAGAAGGTCTGTGTTTGCTCGGGGGAGGGTCAAACAGACTGGGCACAGACTGAGGGCAGGCAGCTAGAGCAAGACAGGCAGCTCACACAGCTTAGACAAGAGTGGGGAGGGGTGTGATCTCGTCCAGTTCTGAGAAAAGACTTTTACCCCAGTGTGGATATTCCATCTTGCCAGCAAGCCAGGAGCAGCAGAGAGGGTGGAAACACCAAAGATGAAGAATAAAACCCCAGAAAGCTAGCATCTCTCAGGACCTAGCCACCCCAAATCCTACCTGGAGTGACTCAGAATGTTCTTAGTGCCTCAGACCTCAGACTCAGCACAGCCATCACTGTCCTGTTAGTGCCTCACTGCTGTCTCCTGCAGTCTGTAGAGTAAGCCCAGTATCACAATCCAGCCCCATCCCCCCCAAAAAAAAAAACAGACCAATTGTTTCTCTTGTCAATTTGTTTTCTTTGATTCCCGCTCTGATAAAATGAACTAAAAAATTTAAAAGGCCTCTAACCATTGACAGCTTCTGTATGGACAGAGAGCAGACTTCAAACACTGAGGAGACTAAAAGAATATTATCTCCAGAGGAATCCCCTAAGGGGGATATGATCTGCTCCTCATTACATAAGACTCTCATAGGAAATCAACAAGGCTTACTAGAAGAGCAATGGGAAAAGGAAAGGGAAGCTTTGAAAGAGAGTCTGGAGAAGTCATCCCACACATTTAAAGACAGAGTGGATAAAGAAATCAAATAATTGAAAAACAAAATTAGTGGATTAGAAAAGGTAAACAACTCAAAGGAAAACAAGATTAGTGAGCTGGAAAAATAAAACAGCTCTCTAAAAAATAAAATTGATGAAATGGAAAAAAATTCAATAGAAGATAAAATTCAATTGGACAATTACAAAAAAGATATAAAAAAGTGAGTGAAGAAAATACATCATTGAAAATTAGAATCGAGGGGCAGCTAGGTGGTGCAGTGGATAGAGCACCAGCCTTGAATTCAGGAGGACCCGAATTCAAATCTAGTTTCAGACACTTTACACTTCCTAGCTGTGTGACCCTGGGCAAGTCACTTAAACCCCAGCCTCAAAAAAAAAAAAAAAAAAAAAAAATTAGAATCGAACAAGTAGAAATGAATGACTCAAGGAGTTTCTCAAGGAGAAACCAAGAAGTAGTCAAGCAAAACCAGAAAAATGAAACAATTGAAAAGATTGTCAAGTACCTTATTGGAAAGACAACAGACTTGGAAAACAGATCCAGGAGAGACAATTTGAGAATAATCAGACTCCTTGAAAAATGTGAGGAAAAAAAAAAAGCCTGGACATTATTTTCCAGGAAATTATCGACGAGAACTGCCCAGATGTTTTGGAAACAGAGGGTAAAATAGATATTGAAAACATTCATCAATCACCTACTGAAAGGGACCCTAAAATGAAAACGCCAAGAAATATAGTGGCCAAGTTCAAGAACCATCAGATGAAGGAAAAAATATTGCAAGCTGCTAGAAAAAAGCAATTCAGATATGGAGGAGCCACAATAAGGATAACCAAGGATCTAGCAGCATTGACATTAAAAGAAAGAAAGGCCTGGAATATGATCTTCTGAAAGGCTAAGGA
Organism: Sminthopsis crassicaudata; assembly: GCF_048593235.1. Lineage (NCBI taxonomy): Eukaryota > Metazoa > Chordata > Mammalia > Dasyuromorphia > Dasyuridae > Sminthopsis > Sminthopsis crassicaudata. The sequence continues at coordinate 264,529,660 of NC_133621.1, forward strand.
ACTTGGTATGCAGCCAAGAATAACTTACCTGGAAAAAATGAGCATGGTTTTCCAGGGAAGAAGATGGACATTTAACCAAATAAATGAATTCCATCTATTCTTGATGAACAAAACAGATCTACACAAAATGTTTGATCTTGAAATAAAAAACTCAAGAGATTTCTAAAAAGGTAAAAAGAAATCTTGAGAACTCTATTTCTGCCAAAAAGATATGTAAAGAATACATGTATAATTTGTCCTAGAAACTAGAGGTGGAAAGGAAATTATATCATAAAAAAGGGTAAAGTGGTGATACTACATCTCATGAAGAGGCAAAGGTAACCTATTATATCTGAGAGAAAGAAAGGAGGGGGATGAACATAGTGTGTATCAATAGACATATTCAATTTATGGAGAAACTTCTTCCACTTCATTGAAAAGTGTGAAGGAAGAAGTAAGCTAAAGAGAAGGGAATACAGAAATTGTGAAAAAAGGGGGTAAAATAGAAAGAGGACCTTTAAGGTGGGGGAGGGATCCTAAAAAGGGAGGGCTGTGAAAAGCAAGTTTAATACTGGATAGCCTGGTAAGAGGAAAAGAAAGGAGAAAAGCATAAGCAGGGGTTAACAGGATGGCAAGCAATATAGAATTAGTCATTCTAACCATAAATGTGAATGGGGTAAACTCCCTCATAAAGAGGAAGCAGTTAGCAGACTAAAAGTGAGAATCCTCCTATATGTTGTTTATAGGAAACACCTGAAACAGGGTGATACATTCAAATCAAAAGTAAAAGGGTGGAGCAGAATCTATTATGCTTCAGGTGAAGCCAAAAAATAGAGGTAGCCATCCTCATCTCAGATCAAGCAAAAACAAAAATTGATCTAATTAAAAGAGATAAGGAAGGGCATTAAATCCTGCTAAAGGGTAGCATCAATAATGAAGCAGTATAAATATTAAACATATACACACTAAGTGGTGCAGCATCTAAATTCTTAAAAGAGAAATTAAGAAAACTGCAAAAAGAAATAGATAGCAAAACTATAATAGTGGGAGATCTCAGCTTTGCATTCTCAAAATTAGATAAATCAAACCACAAAATAAATAAGAAAGAAGTCAAAGAGGTAAATAAAGACTGGAAAAGTTTGATATGATAGCATAAATAAATTAGAAGAACATAGAATACTTTATCTCTCAGACTTGTGGAGGAGGAAGGAATTTGTTACCAAAGGAGAACTAGAGATCATTATTGATCATAAAATAGAAAATTTTGATTACATCAAATTAAAAAGCTTTTGTACAAAGAAAACTAATGAAAACAAGATTAGAAGGGAAGTAACAAATTGGGAAAACATTTTTACAGTTAAAAGTTCTGATAAAGGTCTCATCTCCAAAATATATAGAGAACTAACCCTAATTTATAAGAAATCAAACCATTCTCCAATTGATAAATGGTCAAAGGATATGAACAGACAATTTTCAGATGATGAAATTAAAACTATTTCCACTCATATGAAAGAGTGTTCCAAATCACTATTGATCAGAGAAATGCAAATTAAGACAACTCTGAGATACCACTACACACCTGTCAGATTGGCTAAGATGACAGGAACAATGATTAATGTTGGAGGGGATGTGGAAAAACTGGGACACTGATGCATAGTTGGTGATGTTGTGAAAGAATCCGACCATTCTGGAGAATAATCTAGAATTATGCCCAAAAAGTTATCAAACTGTGCATACCTTTGATCTAACAGTGCTATTACTGGGCTTATATCCCAAGGAAATACTAAAGAAAGGAAAGGGACCTGTATGTGCCAAAATACTTGTGGCAGCCCTTTTTGTAGTGGCTAGAAACTGGAAAATGAATGGATGCCCATCAATTGGAGAATGATTGGGTAAATTATGGTATATGAATGTTATGAAATATTATTGTTCTGTAAGAAATGACCAGAAGGATGAATACAGAGAGGCTTGGAGAGACTTACATTAACTCATGCTAAGTGAAACAAGCAGAACTAGGAGATCATTACACACTTCAACAATGATACTGTATGAGGATGTGTTCTGATGGAAGTGGATATCTTCATCATAGAGAAGAGCTAATCCAATTCCAATTGATCAATGATGGACAGAATCAGCTACACCCAGAAAAGGAACACTGGGAAGAGTGTAAATTGTTAGCATTTTTTTCTCCCCAGATTATTTTTACCTTCTTAATCCAATTCTTCCTTTTCAACAACAACAGCAACAATAAAATTCGATTCTGCATATATATATATATATATATATATATATATATGTATATATTGTACTTAGGATATACTATAACATATTTAATATGTATGGGAATGCCTGCCATCTAGGGGAGGGGGTGGAAGGAAGGAGGGGAAAAATTTGGGACAGAAGGGAGTACAAGGGATGATGTCGTAAAAAAGTTATCTCTGCATTTGTACTGTCTAAAATGTTATAATTATAAAATTAATTTTAAAAAAGAAATTGTGAAAACTGTGGAAAAAAACAAAAACCTGTGAAATCCTGGAATTTTGAGTTACACTCTACCTTTGGCATTTGTGTAACTTCTCTGCTGATGTACTGCTTTGCAAACAAAATAGCCACCTGTGATAGAGTCCTCCCTGCAAATTCTCCTCCCACAGGACTGCACCCCATCTCCGGTCCACTCATTATTTGATAGCCTTCATGTTCTGCCTCCCTGATTTGATAAAGTATATGATAAAGTGGAAGAAAAACACAACTTCCTGAAATATAAAATTGAAAAGGAAAAAGATTACAGAAAATCATCCCCAGGATAATACACTATGACCAAGAAGGATTCATACCAGGAATGCAGGCTTGGTTCAGTATTAGGAAAACTATTATAAGATCAAAATGGGTCCATGATTTAGGCATAAAAATGATATCATAAATAGATTAGAGGAACAGAGGATAGTCTACCTCTCAGACCTGTGGAGGAGGAAGGAATTTATGACCAGAAGAGAAATAGAGATCATTATTGATCACAAAATGGAAGATTTTGATTACATCAAACTAAAAAGTTTTTTGTACAAGCAATACTAATGCAACCAAGATTAGAAGGGGAGTAACAAATTGCAAAAATATTTTTACAATTAAAGGTTCTGATAAAGGTCTCATTTCCAAAATATATAGAGAACTGACCCTAATTTATAAGAAATCAAACCATTCTCCAATTGATAAATGGTCAAAGGATATGAACAGACAGTTCTATATCCGCTCATATGAAAAAGTGTTCCAAATCACTACTGATCAGAGAAATGCAAATTAAGACAACTCTGAGATACCACTGTCTGATTGGCTAAGATGACAGGAACAAATAATGATGAATGTTGGAGGGGATGTGGGAAAACTTAATACATTGTTGGTGGAGTTGTTTAAGAATCCGGCCATTCTGGAGAGCAATTTGGAACTATACCCAAAACGTTATAAAACTGTTCATACCCTTTGATCCAGCAGTGCTATTACTGGGCTTATATCCCAAGGAAATACTAAAGAAGGAAAAGAGACCTGTGTTTGCCAAAATGTTTGTGGCAGCTCTTTTTGTTGTAGCTAGAAACTGGAAGATGAATGGATGTTTATCAATTGGAGAATGGTTGGGTAAATTATGGTATATGAAGGTTATGGAATATTATTGCTATGTAAGAAAGACCAACAGGATGAATTCAGAAAGGTTTGAAGAGACTTATATGAATTGATGCTGAGTGAAGTGAGCAGAACCAGAAGATCACTATACACTTCAACAACAATACTGTATGAGGATGTATTCTGATGGAAGTGGTTATCTTCAACATAAAGAAGATCCAACTCACTTCCAGTTGATCAATGATGGACAGAAAGAACTACACCCAGAGAAAGAACACTGGGAATTGAATGTAATCTGTTAGCACTACTGTCTATCTACTCAGGTTATTTATACCTTCAATATCCAATACTTAATGTACAACAAGAAAAGTGGATTTACACACATATATTGTATCTAGGTTATACTGTAACACATGTAAAATGTATGGGATTGCCTGTCATCTAGGGTAGGTAGTGGAGGGAGGGAGGGGGAAATTTGGAAAAATGAATACAAGGGATAATGTTATAAAAAATACTCATGCATATATCTTGTCAAAATTATAATTATAAAAATTAGTAAAAAAGAAAACAGAGAAAGAAAATTATAGAATAATCTCCCTAATGAATATTGATGCAAAAAATCTTAGATAAGATATTAGCAAAAAGACTACAGAATATCATCCCCAGGATAGTACACCATGACCAAGTAGAATTTATGCCAGGAATGCAGGGCTGGTTCAATATTAGGAAAACTATTAGCATAATTGACTATATCAATAACCAAATTAACAAAAATCATATGATCATCTCAATAAATGAAGAAAAAGGATTCGATAAAATCCAATATCCATTTCTATTAAAAATACTTGATGGTACAGGAATAAATGGACCTTTCCTTAAAATAGTCAGTGGCATCTATTTAAAACCATCAATAAGTATCATATGTAATGGAGATAAAGTGCAACCATTCCCATTAAGATCAGGAGTGAAACAAGGTTGCCCACTCTTACCATTACTATTAAATATAATATTTGAAATGCTAGCTTTGGCAATAGGAGTTGAGAAAGAGATTAAATGAATTACAATAGGCAATGAGAAAACCAAATTATCCCTCTTTGCAGATGGTATGATGGTATACTTAGAGAACCCCAGACATTCTACTAAAAAGCTGTTAGAAATGATCCACACCTTTAGCAAAGTTGCAGGATATAATATAAACCCACATAAATCATCGGCATTCTTATATATCACTTATATATCACAACTAGAGATACAAAGACAAATTCCATTTGTCTGAAAATATAAAATATTTGGGAATTTATCTGCCAATGGAAACTCAGGAACTATATTAGCAAAACTACAAAATACTTGCCACACAAATAAAGTCAGATCTGACAAATTTGAAAAAAATATTAAATGTTCTTGGATAAGTTGAGCAAATATAACAAAGATGACAATACTATATAAACTAATCTATTTATTTAATAAAAGGGAAAACCATAAGAAAAAAATAAAACTGAAGAATAATGGGGAAAAGTGTATATGTCATGGGCAGATGACTTTCTCCATCCAAAGTTTATTGGCATTGCCTTGGTTTACTGAATTGCTAAAAAAAACTAAGTCTTTCATAATTTATCATTGCACAATCTTACTGTCATCTGTGTGCAATGTATTTTTGGTTCTGCTTGTTTCACTCACCATCATGTAATTCTTCCCAGACTATTCTAAAATCAGCTTGTTCATCATTTTTATAGAACAATAATCTCCAATTACTTTAAATCTTATTCAGTCATTCCCCAACTGATGAGCATATATTCATTTTCCATTTCTTTGTCACAACAAAAAGAGCTGCTACAAACATTTTTTGCACATTTAAGTCTTTTCCTCCTGTATGATTTCTTTTGGATAGAGACTCAATAGTGTCACTGATGGATGAAGAAGTAGGCACAGTTTGATAGTCATTTGGATATAGTTCTAAATTTCTCTCCAGAATGGTTGGATTTTTTTCATAATTCCAGCAACAATGCATTAGTATCCCAGGTTTCTGACTATTCCTCCAACATTTATCATTATCTTTTTAGTCATTTTAGTCAATCTGAAAGGTATAAACTGGTACCTCAGAGTTGTTTTAATTTGTGTTTCCCTAATCATTAGTGATTTAGAATATTTTCATATGACTATAGGTAGCTTTAATTTCTTTATCTGAAAATTGTTCATATGTTTTGACCATCTACCAGTTGGGAAATGACTTGTGTATTTATAAATTTGACACCTGTCTTTATATATTTTAAAAATGAGACTTTTATCAAAAACACTGACCATACTTTTTTTAAAAAATCCTCAACTTTGTGCTTTTATTCTAATCATGGCTGTTTTTTTTTCTTTTTGTGCAAAACATTTTGAATTTATTGTAATCAAAGTTGTCCAGTTTGTATTTCATAATATTCTCTAGTGTTACTTTGGCCATTAATTCCTCCCTTTTCCAAAAATCCAAACGTACTTTTCCCCCTTGCTCTCCTAAATTTGTTTATAGTAACATCCTTTATGCCTAAATCATATATCCAGTTTGACCTTATTTTGGTGGGGTGTGACATCTAGGTCCATTTCAAGCATTTAACATAATATTTTGCAGTTTTCCCAAATTTTTTTTTTGAAATAGTGAGTTATTATACCAGAAGCTTCAGTTTTAGGGTTTATCATATACTAGATTATTATAATCATTTTCCTAGCCTAATACTGGGATTTTAATTCTTTATTAAAGTTAAAATATGGTTCTGTTTCCAGGGTGGAGGGTACATGGTCTTAAGCTGTCTTCATATGTCCTTCTGAGGATGTGACCACAAGTCCTCTTTTCTGCCCTGGCACTGTCAGGTGTATCTCTGTCCCACTCTAGCTGTAAGATCTCATCATCAAAAGCATGGTAAACTGCGACCCTGATGGACCAGGTTTGCATTAGAATTGCCTGCACTGATACTGCACATTGGTTCCAATCTCATTTATTTTCTGCTAACCTTCTAAGTTGTCTTTGGATGGAAAATGTTTTACTCCAACTTATTGGGTATTCTAATATTCTAAAATTTGTTTAAGAGCCATTATTTAAAGAAATTTGGAATAGTTTGGGGGAGAGGTCAGGCAAGTTACTACCTTTACCATCTTGGCTACAAATAATTGTCTACAATTCTATGTGTACATATTCAAATGATGAGTTCATTGGTATTAGAAAGGTATGAAAAGACTTTCATGAAATGTTGAAAAGTGAAGTAAGCAGAATCAAAATAGCATTCTATACAATAACAAGAGTATTGTTCTTTACAATAGCTAAAATAACATTATAGGTACAGAAATAAATTTCATGGTAGAAAAGAAATAAAACCCAGACAAATCTAGTTATAGCTTAATGGAGTGAATTAAGACCTTTATTAACCCAATTTCTTTGCTTGGAATTTGAAGATCACTAACAAGCTTCAGTTATTCTTCCGAAACATATTTTACATTCTCTATATCCCAACAGAACTGAGTCTGCCTTCTGCTTTTCATGTGAAGGCAAAATTTCATTTCTCCCATCTCTGAAACTGTTCAGGTAGTAGTAAGTGCTTTGTGCCTAGAAAGTGGAATGTTGCCTTCTTGAAAGCCGGACTATTTTCCCTTTCGTTTTCATATTCCTAGCTTTTGGCATTGTTTCTTGCACACTTTAGGCCTTTAATTAGTGCTTGATGAGTTACAAGTTCATTTGAATTACTGGATGAAATTAAACTAAATAAAATTATACACACCATTTTTAATTCACCAAGTAAAATAATATAGATCTGCATGATGTCAAGGTAAAGAAATGCTATCTAGAATTATGTCAAAAAATCAATTATTTTAAGTGTGTTTATGATTTCACATCAATAGTTGATAAGATATTTCTTTTCTTCTCAATGACTAGGGAGGGGAGCTGAAGGAAGAGAGAATTTGAAGATCAAAAGTAAAACAAAAAGAATATTAAAATAAAAAACATATTTAATTTATAAATAAGTGTTTTAAGAGGATAAGAACTTGACTTGTAATGTAAATGGCATAGGGAATTATCTGGATTAGAAACCTCCCTCACAAAGTTTCTGCTGGCCAGTATCAGCTGATTCTAGACAAAGAAATGATTGTTAAATTCGCAGTAGGAGCACCTGAATTTAAGACATTAGAAAATGTCATAGATAAATAACTAATTTACTGTTTTTTCTGATTATTTACAAATTAATCATTAATCATTTAGAAAGTCACAGAGAAAATATTACTACTGCAGATGGAGCACTGGGTCTGGAGTCAGGAAGATGAATTAATATCTGGCCTCAGATACGTATTTGCACAAGTCACTTAACCATGTTTGCCTCAATTTCCTAATCTGTAAAATGACTGAAGTAAATGGCAAACCACTCCAGTATCTTTGCCAAAAACAACACAAATAGGGTCATGAAGAGTTGTTCCGAACTGAAAATTACTGAGCAATAAAGTCAAAATGTTCATTAGATGATTTTTTTTTAAGAGAGCTGGTTGTTAAACTTTTTACCACTGTTCCTACTACTAAATTCAGCTTGGTGCCTTCTCTGTCTTAAGAGAGGAAAGGGAAAATGTTTCTTCCAGGTTACACAGGTGAGATGGAATCCCAGCCTTTCTTGTCTTTAATGCTAGCCCTCTATAAATTATGCGACATTATCAGTCATATTTGTGTCTTTATAAAGGTTTCACAAAATGCATTACATCACACACACACACACACACACACATACACATACATACACACACACACACACACACATATATATATATATATATATATATATATATATATATATATATATATATCATTAAAAAAAAAAACATGGGCTACATTAACTTGTTCTGTATACAACTGTTCTTTTTGTGTTCTCATGAAGAGCAACCAAGTGGACTGATAGATTATGAGCAGCAATAAAAAGACATCTTTTTTGTATATTGCCAAAATTAGCAATGCTTCAGACCTTAAAGCTGAAGCTATGTCAAATTTGTTCTCCCTCTTTTTTTTCAGTTACCCTGGAACACAGGGATCATACCTATAGTCAGGTCTAATAATTTCATTCCAATCTAGGAGACACCAAAAAAGGCATGTTTAACAAATCTATTTGTCATTGTCATGGGTTTATAACAATGGATTGGATTTCCACAAGGATAGAATTTCTCGTTCTGAAGTGTTTGTACACATGAGAAGCAGATGATTAAGTCTTACATCCATTCTTTCATTAAGATATTATGAAATGATCAGTCTCTGCATACAAACAGGATTTGTATTTCTAAGGTTCCTTTTCTGGAAGGTACATACTAGGAATTTAATAATAAATATCCCCTTTGTACAGTATATCATTATCTATTCATGGATTTAATCATGGTTCTTACCTAACATATCCTACTAAAGAGAATTTGCTTCCTTCTTCCCCTCCAGCTGGGGATGTTTTATTCAAGATGACTGGCTCTTTCTCTAATATTTTTAACCCTCTGGAGAAACTTCCTCACAGAGGGGTTTTCTCGTATATCACCATATTATGGAGTTTTCAATGAATCTCTGAAAAAATACTCCTAGGTTCTATCAGAAGGACTTAAAGTAGCTCTCTAACTCTGTTAAAACATGTAAATCACTCTTTTAAAATGCCACAGTACATTTAATTACTGTCTTGCTGGTATAGTGTGCTTCATTATACCAAAGTTAATCATGGTTTTATTGTTTATAAAGGGTTCATTACAAAAGGGTTTTTTTCATTTTTTAAGTGGATATCTGCTAGCATTTTAAAATGGCATGACAGTAATCATCCCTCAAAGGACTATGTCTACCTAAGGTTAGCTAAAAAATGCAATAGCCTAATTAGCATCCTGAATCACCACCCAACCATCTGTTCTCTCTAGGCAGAGCTGAAAAGTGTATCACTGGGAAAGAAGGGCATTGTGTGCAAGAGCTGGACATTTTTTGGCCAAGGCAATTCTTAAATATTATTAATGGTATGTATTACAAAAGTGTAATGTCCAGACTAGCTTTCTGGTGGTCCCCCGGAAGAGCCTTGGTGTCAGCAGGATAGTCACCTCAAGGATAAGAATAGAGTCCAAAATCTTTATGTCTCCTTCAAAGTCTGGGTCTGTCATAGTCTTACCCAGTCTCAGTCTGACCCAGTCTCCTCCAGCAGTCTGACAGTTTGACAGTCTCAACCAGTCTTTGTCTGAGTCTGACATTGTTCCTAGTTACCTTAATACCCTATTACAATTACATCATTACAGTATACTGAGTATAAGCCAATCTAGAATAATTATATCATTATATCAAACTAGGGTAATTATATCATTATATCATTCTAGAGAAGCATTATCTCATCAATTCCACTGATTTAACACCTTCTCTCAAGTATACTTCTCAAGAGTTCTGCCCTCTACATCAAAGTGTTTCCAAAAGGCATTGCTTTTCTCCTTAAGTAGCCATGTGTATGCAGTGAAAAACACAAGAGATAGTATAGTCCAAACTATGAATTTTTCTTTTTCTTAGGGATTGAAAAGAGGATTTAAATTGCTAAGAGAAAGGGATCTGTCTTATAAGGGTATCACCTTGACCCTATACTTCAACAAAATCTCATTAAGTGAATAACATATTCTCCAAATCAATGGCCTGTTTAGTCATCAAAATGATGACTAGGTTAGCCATGTAACTCCCCAGTGCTCCCAGGCAACTTGTTAAAACTGTAAATAAAAAAGGTGTTTATTATATTTCTCAATAGATGAAATTATATTAGGACTAAAAGAACAGTCCAGTACTCAATACACTGAGGCTAATTACAGCTAATTAAGTTGTTGCATTGAGTCATGGTGGTATGACTTTTAATCCATACCACATTATGTCTTCCTTTTTAACAACAATATCTTGGAATCAGAGTTCTGGCTTTGGAAAATAACTTGGAAATCATCTTGCCAAAGTCCCTCATTTCACAAATGAAAAAGATGAGGCATGTTGACAGCTTTCCTCAGTGCACATTTCTAGTTTCATAAAACTTACCTGTCAGTTTTCTTCTTCTTTTTTTTAATAATAGCTTTTTATTTTCAAAATATATGCAAAGATAGTTTTCAACATTGATCCTTGTTAAATCTTGCATTCCAAATTTTTCTCCCTCCCTGTCCCCACCTCCTCCTCTAGACAGCAATATATGTTAAACATGTATAATTCTTCTTGGCCTATTTCCATATTTATTATATTTAACAAGAAAAATCAGATAAAAAAAGAGGAAAAAATGAGAAAGAAAAAAGCAAGCAAACAACAAAAAGATGAAAAAGAAACTATTTTGTTATTCACATTCAATCCCTAGAGTCCTCTTTCTGAATGTAGATGGCTCTCTCCATCACAAATCTTTTAGAATTGGCTTCAATCACCTCATTGTTGTAAAAGGTTATATCCATCAGAAATGATAATTATATAAACTGGTTGTTGCTATGTACAATGTTCTCTTACTTAACTTACCTTCAGTTCAAGTAAGTCTCTCCTGGTATTTCTGAAATCATCTTGCTAATCATTTTTATATAAAAATAATATTCTATAACATTCACATACCATAACTCATTCAACCATTCTCCAATCGATGGGCATCCATTCAGTTTCCAATTCCTTAACCACTTCAAAAAGGTCTGCTAGAAACATTTTTGCACATGTGGGTCCTTTTTCCCTCTTTTATGATTTCTTTGGGTTACAGGTTACAGAGACACTGCTGGATCAAAGGGTACACATAGTTTGATAGCCCTTTGGAAATAGTTCCAAATTGACTCTCTAGAATGATTGAATCAGTTCACAACTCCACTAACAATGTATTAGTGTCTGACAGTTTTCTTGATCTCAGAAATGCAACCCATAGAAGTGTAAAATATAAATAGCGTCAGCGATACAAGAGAATAAGAACTGAATATGGTTCTACTTATAAATAGAAGTTGGGGGTTATTGGGAAATTAATCTCAATAACTTCTAATCTTTAAACCATCATGTCAGTCTCATATCACAAGGTCAACTATTTTTATGCCTCAAAACAATGCTTTTTAAGCATTAGTTTCACAACCTCAGAAACATCCATAACATTTCATTTTCTCTCACTCTCTAGATCAATAACCAAATCTTATGCATTCTGTCTCAACATCTCTATTATTTGGCCCTCAGCTAGATTGGACAAATTTCATGAAAGGTCAGTGTCACTAGGGTGAAAAGGATATTCATCCCAAGTCAGACAGAGTTTAAGAAAGCCAGTAAAAGAGTATCATTTACAGCAGGTCAGTAACTGAGAGCCTCCATCCTGGTTCAGTAGTGAAGCAGATCAGTGGGACAGCCTCCACCATCTCTGAAGGGAAATTATTGGAAACCAGACTGTTACCTAGAAAGATCAGACAAAAGCTACCCCTATTACCATTTATTGAAGATGAAAGCAAATTTTCATACTTATGACATGAATGTACTTCTTTATTTTGACATAAAGAATTAAATTTTGGTGGAATGTATGATACTTGTTAATGTTGACAAATTTTTAACGCTATTAACATAGGGTCTTCATCCATCACTTAAGAAGCTTTGATCTTAATCAAAAAGGCTTTGCTTCCAGCCAAGCAATCACAACCAATTTATTCTTCTCTATCCCAGTGGATCATCTTCCTTGAGTTCTTCACAGAGTATACAGTTAACATGGTGGCTACCTGCCTTGAGCCCCGCCGAATCAATAATAGGATATATATTAGTTTTGAAGAAAAATCTAGTTGAACACTGAAGACCTCAATAAAAAGACAGATACCTTTTAGTGAATTTTTTTCTCTGATAAAGCTCTATTTCTCAAACATAGAGGGAACTGAATCAAATTTACAAAAAAAAAAATAGTGAAATTTAAAAAAAATCTTTACAATCCATGAAAAATAAGATAAAATGAATAAATTACAAAAGTAAATCATCAAACCATGTGTAATCTCCTTTTTCTAATGAAAGTTTAAAGAAATCTTGTTCATAAGGATTTTATTACTTTCATTGTGGGTATAATATAGATTAGAGAACTTGAAAAACAAAACTGTACTTTATTTTTTTTAATTAAAGCTTTTTAATTTTTAAAAGATATGCATAGATAATATTTACCCTTGCAAAATCTTTTGTTCCAATTTTCTCCTCTTAATTCCAACTCCTCCTAGATAGCAAGTAATCCAATATATGTTAAACATGGTAAAATATATATATGTTAAATCCAATATATGCATACATTTTTATATAATTTTGCTGCATAAGAAAAGTAAAATCAAAAAGTTAAAAAATAAGAAAACAAAAAGCAAGGAAATAACAACAAAAAGAGTGAAAATATTATGTTTTGATCAATATTTGGTTCCCACAGTCCTCTCTCTGGAAACAGGTGGCTCTCTTCATCACACAATTATTGGAACTGGTCTGAATTATCCCATTGCTGAGAAAAGCCACATCCATCAGAACTAATCATTATACAATATTGTTATTGCTGTGTATAATGATCTCCTGGTTCTGCTTATTTCACTTACCATCATTTCATGTAAGTCTCTCCAGGTCTCCATAATTCATCCTGCTGATCCTTTCTTTTAGAAAAATAATATTTCATAACATTCATATATCATAACTTATTCAGCCATTCTCCAACTGATGGGCATCCACTCTTGCTGTTTCTTGCCACTACAAAAAGGGCTGCCACAAACATTTTTGCACATGTGGGTCCCTTTCCCTCCTTTAAGATCTCTTTGGGAATCTAAGTCCAGTAGAAACATTACTGGATCAAAAGGTACACACAGTTTGATAACACTTTGGGCATAGTTCTAAATTGCAAAGCTGTACTTAAAAAAATACTTAATGATTGAATTTTTGAAATCATGCTTCCAGCCTGATTATTATTGTTTTTTTTTATTATAGCTTTTTATTTACAATATATATCTTAGGCAATTTTTCAGCATTGACAATTGCCAAACCTTTTGTTCCAATTTTTCCCCTCCTTCCTTCCACCCCTTCCCCCAGATTGGCAGGTTGACCAATACATGTTAAATATGTTAAAGTATAAGTTAAATACAATATATGTATACATATTCTTACAGTTATTTTGCTGTACAAAAAGAATTGGACTTTGAAATAGTGTACAATTAGCCTGTGAAGGAAATAAAAAATGCAAGCGGGCAAAAATAGGGGAATTGGGAATTCTTTTTAGTGGTTCATAGTCATCTCCCAGAGTTCTTTCCCTTGGTATAGCTGGTTCAGTTCATTACTGCTCTATTAGAACTGATTTGGTTCATCTCATTGTTGAAGAGGGACACGTTCATCAGAATTGATGATCATATAGTATTATTGTTGAAGTTTATAATGATCTTCTGGTCCTGCTCATTTCACTCAGTATCAGTTCATGTAAGTCTCTCCAGGCCTTTTGGAAATCATCCTTTTGGTCATTTCTTACAGAACAATAATATTCCATAATATTCATATACCATAATTCATTCAGCCACTCTCCAATTGATGGGCATCCACTTAGTTTCCAGTTTCTGGCCATTACAAAGAGGGCTGCCACAAACATTCTTGCACATACAGGTCCCTTTCCCTTCTTTAAAATCTCTTTGGGATATAAGCCCAGTAGTAACACTGCTGGATCAAAGGATATGCACAATTTGATAACTTTTTGAACATAGTTCCAAATTGCTCTCCAAAATGGCTGGATGTATTCACAATTCCACCAACAATGTCTGATTATTATTGTTTTAGAGCTTGAATTGTTGTGTTTTGTAATTCCTTTTCTTCTGATTATAAATTGAAACTTTAATACTGACATGCACTCACTATTTGGAAATAGAGCTTGCTTGAAATTTTATGCTTCTAATTTAATTTCCATTCTCATATTTTTTAAATAGTAGTAAGTTTAATTTTAATTCACATTGCTTTTTGAATCATCTTGGGAGAGAAAAATCAAAGCAAAATGGCAAAAAAACAATGGAGAAATAAAGAAACAGAAAGAAAAAGAAGTGAACATAGCATGCATTGATTTACATTCACTCTCTTTAGCTCTTTTGCTGGATGCAAATGGCATTTTTTGTCCAAAGTCTTTTGGGATTGCTTATATACAATGTGTTCTTAGTTCTGCTTGTTTCCTCAGCAGCAGTTCATGTAAATTTTCCAGGCCTTTCCATAATCAGTTTGTTCATCATTTGTATAGAACAATAATATTCCATTACTTGCATGTGATCCACCAATTGATGGGCATCCACTTCTTTTCCAATTCTTTGCTACCACAAAAAGAGCTGCTACAAACATTTTTGCACATGTGGGTCCTTTTCCATCCTTTATAATTTCTTTAGGATACAGACTCAGTAATGGCACTACTGGGTTAAAGGGTATACACAGTTTTATAACCCTTTAGGCATAGTTCCAGATTACTCTCCAGAATGGTTGTATTATTTCATAACTCCACAAACAATGCATTAATGTACCCATTTTCCTACATCCCCTTCAGCATTTGCATTATCTTTTCCTGTTATCTCAGCAAATCTATTTCTCCTTAGAGGTGTTTTAATTTCCATTTCTCTAATCAAAAGTGATTTGGAGCATTTTTATATAACTATAAGTGGCTTTAATTTCATCATCTGAAATTTATCTGTTCAAATCTTTTGACTTTTAATCAATTATCTAGTTTTTCAAGGATCATATTAACTTTCCTAGTTTGTTTCTTGTTTATTTTGTGGTTAGATTTGTCTGATTCTGAGAAAGAAAAGTTTAGGTCACCTGGATAGAACAGTTTTGTTTTCTTTCTTTCTTTAACTGGCTTAAAATCTTTTTTGCCTAATTTACCTCTTAATGCATAAACATCTGGTAGTAATTACTACTTCATTGTTTTGGTACCCTTTATCAAAAAGTACTGTCCCTCCTTTTCTCTTTTAATAAGATCTATTTTTACTTTTGCTTTTTACTTCAGCTGAAGTGTAACCAATTCTGTTCTAATCTTTTACCTTTGCTTTGTATGTATCTCTCTCTCTGGCAAAATGTGTTTCTTGTAAACCTCATATATTTTTTCTCATCCCCTCTTTACCTTAAATGCTATTGACTTTTACATTAGTATACAAGATCATCATGCATATGCATAATCTACCAAAGCTAGGTATATATTACAGTAATTATCTTAAGTTCTAATTATTATTAGAATCTGTTTTCATATCTATTACTCCTTTTATTTTTTTATTTGGTATATTTTATCATGTTTCCTGTTGCATGTAAAAACAATTTTTAACATGTTCCAGATTTTCTCCCTTCTTCCCACCCCAATCCCTTCATTAAGAATATAAGCAATTCAATATAAGTTATATATGTTCAGTCATACAAAACATTTCCATAATAGCCATGTTGTAAAAGAAAACACAGACAAACCCTCAATAAAAATAAAGCTTTTTTTTTCCTTCAATTTGCATCTATACACCATAGGTTCTTTTTCTGGTGATGGACAGAAACTTCTCATCAAAAGCCCTTCTGAATTGCTCTGGATCATTGTATTTCTGAGAATAGTTATTTAATTCACAACTGATCATTTGTACTTTGTATTCTGTATACTTTGTACATAATACATTTCACTTTGCATTAGCTAATGGAAGTCTTTCTGTTGTTTTTTTTTGTTGTTATTGTTGTTGTTTTGTTTTTGTTGTTGTTGTTGTTTTGTCTGGGAGAAGTCTGCTTATTGTTTTTTATAGCACAATAGCATTCCATCATGATATGCCACAATTTATTCAGCCATCCCCAAGTGGTAGACATTCCCTTTGTTTCCAATTCTTTGCTCCTAGAAAAGAGCTGTTATATTGCTTCAACGAATTTTATAGCCAGATGCTTCAGGAAACAATAGAGGGAACCAGGAGTATCTATAAATGGTGCTGGGCAGAGGAAACCAGATTTGCTCTAGCAGAAACCAAAAAAAAATGGTATGTTTGAATTACATATATTATACACAAAAACACATGTGACAAATATAAACCACCTCTTGACTCATTACAGAGCCCCCACATAGAGTGCCTCTGGAGCTAGTCCTCTCCTTCTCTTGAAAAGCAGAGAAACCATTTTCTGCAGAAGAGCTATGGGCTCCTATTTCCCCAAAATGTTTTTGTACCTATAGATCCTTTTCCTTTTTAAAAATCTCTTTTGGGATGCATGATTTTATACTTCTTTGGGTCTAGGTCCAAATTGGTTTACAGAAAAGTTTAATCAATTCACCAGCAATACATTAATAGCTCATTTTTCTCACATATTGTGACATATTTGTCATTTTCCTTTTCTGTCTGGTTATCCAATTAATAGGCAAGTAGTCATGCTTCAGAATGTTAATTTGCATTTCACTAATCAATTGTGAGAGCATTTTTTCACATCACTATAGCTATGATCAATTACTTCATCTGATAACTGATCATACTTTTGGATCATTTATTTTATTTTATTTTTTTTTAATTTTTTATTTTATTTTATAATTATAACATTTTTTGACAGTACATATGCATGGGTAATTTTTTACAACATTATCCCTTGCACTTACTTCTATTCAGATTTTTTCCCTTCCTCCCCCAACCCCCTCCCCCTGATGGCAAGCAGTCTTATATATGTTAAATATATTACAGTATAATTTAGATACAATATATGTGTGTAGAACCGAATTTTTTGTTGCACAGGAAGAATTGGATTCAGAAGGTAAAAATAACAGTTTACATTCATTTCCCAGTCCTTTTCTGGATGTAGCTGGTTCTGTCCATCATTAATCAATTGGAATTGGATTAGCTCTTCTCTATGTTGAAGAAATCCACTTCCATCAGCATACATCCTCGTACAGTATCATTGTTGAAGTGTATAATGATCTTCTGGTTCTGTGGATCATTTATTATTTGGGAAATGGCTCTTATTTATAATTTTGATAAATGAGGCCTTTATCAGAGAAACTTGCTTCACTACTTTTTTTACAATGACTCTTGCTATCCATATTCCTCTTTTGTGGTTTATTTTATCCTCTTTCTCCTTTTATACTGCGCCTCCTCAAAAGTGCTTTGTTTCTGATTACCCTCTCTCCCAACTACTGCAGTGGATTTTCTTTTCCTTTTGGGCAATTCTACTTTTTAATATTTTTTTTCTTCATTGAATTTTTATACCTCTCTTTCCATTGGGCCAATTCTGTTTTTCAAGGCATTTTTTCTCCTCATTGCCTTTTAGTACTTCCTTTACCATTTCACCCAGTCTGTCCTTTAAGGTGTTCTTTTCTTCAGCGTTTATTTTTGTGTGTGAGTGTCTGCTTTACCAAACTATTGGCTTACTTTTCAGATTTTCTTGCATCACCCTAATTTCTCTTCCCAAATTTTCTTTTACGTCTTTTACTTGTTTTTCAAAATTCTTTTTGAGCTTTTCCATGCCAGAGGCCAATTTTTATTTGTGTTAAAGTCTATGGGTGTAGGAACTTTGACATTGTTATTTTCCTTGTCACCATAGTAACTTTCTACTGTCAGAATATTTTTCTTTTGTTTGTTCATTTTCACAGCCTATTATTTGGCTTTTAACTCTTTGTTAAAGTAGGACTATGAATCTTAGGTGAAAAGTGCATTGTTGCAAGCTTCATCTTTGACTCTATAACATAATAAAAAGCTTTGTAGAATAATAATTATATGTTATCTAAAACTTGGTCATTTTCTCCATTAGACTATGACCTCCTTGAGAGCAGGGACTTTTGTTTTCTTTGTATTTCCAGTGTTTAGCACAGTAGTCAATTATAATTGTTAAATGACTGGCTATATGATTTTATATTTACTTTTTCATAGGATCAGGGATTTAGAATTTCAGAGAACACGTAAGACATCTAGTTGTTGCTCTACAGTCTTGTAGTCATTTCTGATTCTTCAGAACCCTATGAATTACAGCACACTATATTTTTCTCTATCACTTTAAGTCAGTCTAAGCTCATGTTCATTATTTCATTAACATTATCACCTTGTTCTCTACATTTTCTTGTCTTTTTGCCTTCCATCTTTCTAGTATCAGATCGTTTTTCAGTCAGTCTTTTATCTCACCAAGTGGCCAGATTTTTTTTTAAGTTTCAGCATTTTTTAAATAAATAGCTAAACCCATTTTTCTTTAAGAATTGACTGATTTGATGTCTTTTTTGTCCAAGAAATTCTCTCGGAATTGGGGGGCGGAGCCAAGATGGCGGAGAAGAAACACACTACTCAGTGAACGTCCTCACTCCCTCACAACCAATTAGATAAATTAAGTCTCAAAATTAGCTCAGGACTGATAGATACCACAAGGACTGGAAGCACGACTTACCAGCTGAAGAGAATCTGGAGTTTCAACAGGAAAGGTCAGTTCTCAGGGGAGGAATAAGAAAGACCAGCACAGACGGTGGGGTAGGGGCACACTGCGCCCATTGCGCTGGGAGGGGCTCTGGGATCAGAGAAGCCACTGAGGTAAAGGAATCTGGCACAGGCTGTTAGCTCTTCTCTGCTAATTATTTAGCAGTTCAGAAGAGAAAGCCAAAATATTTTAAAACTCAGATTAGATTTCCCTCCCCCCCCACCCTGGGGGTGACTCGGCAGACTCGGCACCAGGGGGTGTGGCCTCAGCTACCTCCTGAGAATAGTTAAGAGACTGACAAGTGGGTGGATACGGCCCAAGGCAACACACACTGCCTAGCTTAGCTGGAGGGAGTGGAACTCAGCTCCAGGAAGTCCCAGAGAAGCGGAACCTTTGAACTAGGGACCGCAGTTTCTGGCAGACACTTCCAGTTTGAGCACAGGGGCTTCTCACGTCACCTGCTGCAGACATCCACTCCCCACCCGGACACATAGGCTGAGCTTCTTGCTGTCTTCACTATTCTACGCCCTCAAAGCACAGCAGTGCTAATCACCTCTGAGGCACTTCCAGGGAGGGGGTGGGGAACTCTCTCCCAGAGCTCTCTCTTAGTGCGGGCGCAGGGGCCGCTGCATCCATCCGGTCTGGGAGGAAGCTGGTAAAGAAGTAAATAATTTCCTACCCCAGGGACAGACCCCAAAACATTTTTTAAGTATGAGCAAAAAAGCTAGAAAAACTATAGATTCCTTCTATACAGAGAAAGAGCGGGTACCCAACCCCGAGGAAGTTAACAGCAAAGATTCAGAAGATAACAACCTAAAGGGGAACGATTCCTGCCCCCCATCACATAACTCTCTCCTAGAAGAAGCTCTTAAAAAATTGAGGGAGATCGAAGAAAAATGGGGCAAGGAAAGGGAAGTTATGATAGAGAGTAACAACGTCCTGAAATTGGAGTTGGAAAAAATAAAGAATTCACAGGAGATGCAGGGAAACAAAATTAGTGAATTAGAAAAGGTTAAAAAAACACAGGAAAGTAGGATTTCTGAATTGGAAAAGATAAAAAAGTCTCAAGAAAATAGAATTTCTGAATTGGAAAAAGAAAATAATTCTCAAAAAAAAAAATTAGGGAAATGGAAAAAAATTCAATAGAGCAAAATAATTCATTTAAAAACGAAATTGGGCATTTACAAAAAGAACTAAAAACTGTGAAAGAAGAAAATAACTCCTTAAAAGTCAGGATGGAACAAATAGAAATGAATGATTCACAGAGAACCCAAGAATCAGTCAAACAAAACAAAAAAAATGAGAAGCTGGAGAACAACGTCAAATACTTACTGGGAAAATCTATAGACCTGGAAAATAGATCTAGGAGAGATAATCTGCGGATTATTGGACTTCCAGAAAACTATGACCAAAAAAAGAGCCTAGATTCTATTTTACAGGAAATTATCAAAGAGAACTGTCCAGAGATAATAGAAACAGAAGGGAAAGTAGATGTGGAAAGAATTCATCGAACTCCTTCTGAAATAGACCCTAAAAAAAGAACACCACGGAATATTGTGGCTAAGCTGCAGAATTACCACACAAAGGAGAAAATCCTGCAAGCAGCTAGAAAAAAACAATTTAAATACCAAGGTGCCACAATAAGGGTCACCCAAGATCTGGCTGCCTCCACATTAAAAGATAGAAGGGCCTGGAACCTGATATTCCGTAAGGCAAAAGATCAAGGACTGCAACCAAGAATGAACTACCCAGCTAAGTTTAGCATCTTTTTCCACGGAAGAAGATGGTCATTCAATGAAACAGAGGAATTCTATATGTTTCTAAGAAAAAAACCAGACTTAAACAAAAAATTTGATCTACATCCACAAGACTGAAGAGAAACAGAAAAAGGTACACAGAACCCTTGAGAACTGTAACTCTGTTGTGGGTATATAAAAAATACTCAAGGATAATTTGATTTTACTGATATAAAAGAAAAAAAGGGGGGTGTAGTAAAGGGAAGGAGGTCGGTTCAGAAAAAGGGGAAGGAGTGATAAAAAGAGGGAAACTACATCCCAGGAAGAGACATAGAAAATACACCATATCTGAGGGAACTTAGTGAGGGGGAGAATCATTGTGTGAATCTTACTCTCATCAGAAGAGGCTCAAAGAGTAAATAATTAACATATTTGTTTTTCAGAGAATTTTCTCTCACCTCATTAAAAGGGGG
Organism: Sminthopsis crassicaudata; assembly: GCF_048593235.1. Classification (NCBI taxonomy): domain Eukaryota; kingdom Metazoa; phylum Chordata; class Mammalia; order Dasyuromorphia; family Dasyuridae; genus Sminthopsis; species Sminthopsis crassicaudata. The sequence continues at coordinate 264,550,803 of NC_133621.1, forward strand.
GAGAGGAAAAGGGAAAAGGAAAAGGGGAATAAGTGAAGGGACTTGGAGGGAGGGGGGAGGGATCCTAAAAAAAAAAAAAAAAAAAAAAAAAAAAAGAGGAGGGTTGTGCGGCACAAGGGGGGTCTGTAAATTAAATATCGGGGAGGGGGATCAGGGGGGTCAAGGGAAAAAAGCATAATCTGGGGATAATACGATGGCAGGAAATACAGAATTAGTAATTTTAACTGTAAATGTAAATGGGATGAACGATCCCATCAAACGGAGACGGATAGTAGATTGGATCAAAAAGCAGAACCCTACAATATGTTGCCTACAGGAAACACACTTAAAGCAGGGAGATACATACAGAGTAAAGGTAAAAGGTTGGAACAGAGCCTATTATGCTTCAGGTAAAGCCAAAAAAGCAGGGGTAGCTATCCTTATCTCAGATCAAGCAAAAGCAGAAGTAGATCTCGTTAAAAAAGATAAGGAAGGAAACTATATCCTGCTGAAAGGTAGCATAAATAATGAAGCCATATCAATACTAAACATATATGCACCAAGTGGTATAGCATCTAACTTTCTAAAGGAAAAGTTAAGAGAACTGCAAGAAGAAATAGACAGTAAAACTATAATAGTGGGAGATCTCAACCTTGCACTCTCAGATTTAGACAAATCAAACCACAAAACAAACAAGAAAGAAATTAAAAAAGTAAATAGAACATTAGAAAAACTAGGTATGATAGACCTTTGGAGAAAACTGAATGGCAATAGGAAGGAATATACTTTCTTCTCAGCAGTTCATGGATCCTATACAAAAATTGACCATCTACTAGGACATAAAGATCTCAAAATTAAATGTAGGAAGGCAGAAATAATAAATGCCTTCTTCTCAGATCACAATGCAATAAAAGCTACATTCAGTAAAAAGTTAGGGGTAAATAGACCAAAAAGTAATTGGAAACTGAATAATCTCATCTTAAAGAATGACTGGGTGAAAGAGCAAATTATAGAAACAATTAACAATTTCACCCAAGATAATGATAATGATGAGACATCATATCAAAATCTTTGGGATGCAGCTAAAGCGGTAATAAGGGGAAATTTTATATCTTTAGAAGCTTATTTGAAGAAAATTGAGAAAGAGAAGATTAACGAATTGGGCTTACAACTTAAAAGGCTAGAAAAAGACCAAATTATAAACCCCCAACCAAAAATTAAACTCGAAATACAAAAATTAAAAGGAGAAATCAATAAAATTGAAAGTAAAAAAACTATTGAATTAATAAATAAAACCAAGAGTTGGTTTTATGAAAAAGCCAATAAAATAGATAAACCTTGTTGATCAAAAAAAAGAAAGAGGAAAATCAAATTGATAGTCTTACAAATGAAAAGGGGGATCTTTCCACCAATGAAGAGGAAATTAGAGAAATAATAAGGAGTTACTTTGCCCAACTTTATGCCAATAAATTTGATAACTTAAGTGAAATGGATGACTTCCTCCAAAAATATAGGCTCCCTAGATTAACAGAGGAGGAGATAAATTGCTTAAATAGTCCCATTTCAGAAAAAGAAATAGAACAAGCTATTAATCAACTCCCCAGGAAAAAATCCCCAGGGCCAGATGGATTCACATGTGAATTCTACCAAACATTTAAAGAACAATTAGCCCCAATGTTATATAAATTATTTGAAAAAATAGGGGATGAAGGAGTCCTACCAAATTCCTTTTATGACACAGACATGGTACTGATACCTAAACCTGGTAGATCAAAAACTGAGAAAGAAAATTATAGACCAATCTCCTTAATGAATATTGATGCTAAAATCTTAAATAAGATATTAGCAAAAAGACTTCAGAAAATCATCTCCAAGATAATACACTATGATCAAGTAGGATTTATTCCAGGAATGCAGGGCTGGTTTAATATTAGGAAAACTATTAATATAATTGACCATATTAATAATCAAATTAATAAGAACCATATGATCATCTCAATAGATGCAGAAAAAGCATTTGACAAAATCCAACATCCATTCCTACTAAAAACTCTTGAGAGTATAGGAATAAATGGATTATTCCTTAGAATAATCAGGAGTATATATTTAAGACCGTCAGTAAGCATAATATGCAATAGAAATAAACGGCAACCTTTCCCAGTAAGATCAGGAGTGAAACAAGGTTGCCCACTATCACCATTACTATTCAATATAGTACTAGAAACGCTAGCCTCGGCAATAAGAGCCGAGAAAGAGATTCAAGGAATTAGAGTAGGAAATGAGGAAATTAAACTATCACTTTTTGCAGATGACATGATGGTATACTTAGAGAACCCCAAAGACTCTGCTAAAAAGCTACTAGAAATAATTCAAAATTTCAGCAAAGTGGCAGGATACAAAATAAATCCACATAAATCCTCGGCATTTTTATATATCACTAACAAAATGCAACAGCAAGAGATACAAAGAGAAATTCCATTCCAAACAAATGTTGATAGTATAAAATATTTGGGAATCCATCTACCAAAGAAAAGTCAGGAATTATATGAGAAAAATTACAAAACACTTGCCACAAAAATAAAATCAGATTTAAATAATTGGAAAGACATTCAGTGCTCTTGGATAGGCTGAGCGAATATAATAAAGATGACAATACTCCCCAAACTAATCTATTTATTTAGTGCTATACCAATCAGACTCCCAAGAAACTATTTTAATGACCTAGAAAAAATAACAACAAAATTCATATGGAAGAATAAAAGGTCAAGAATTGCAAGGGAACTAATGAAAAAAAACTCAGAGGAAGGTGGTCTAAGTGTACCTGATCTAAAGCTATATTATATAGCAGCAGTCACCAAAACCATTTGGTATTGGCTAAGAAATAGACCGGTAGATCAGTGGAACAGATTAGATACAAAGGACAAAAAAGGGTACATCTATAGCAATCTAATCTTTGACAAACCCAAAGATTCCAACATTAGGGATAAAAATTCATTATTCGGAAAAAACTGTTGGGAAAACTGGAAATTAGTATGGCAGAAATTAGATATGGATCCACACTTAACACCATATACCAAGATAAGATCAAAATGGGTCCATGATTTAGGCATAAAGAGGGAGATAATAAATAGATTGGAGGAACAGAGGATAATCTACCTCTCAGACTTGTGGAGGAGGAAGGAATTTATGACCAGAGGAGAACTAGAGATCATTATTGATCACAAAATAGAAGATTTTGATTACATCAAACTAAAAAGTTTCTGTACAAATAATACTAATGCAAACAAGATTAGAAGGGAAGTAACAAATTGGGAAAATATTTTTAAAAACAAAGGTTCTGACAAAGGTCTCATTTCCAAAATATATAGAGAACTGACCATAATTTATAAGAAACCAAACCATTCTCCAATTGATAAATGGTCAAAGGATATGAACAGACAATTCTCAGAGGAAGAAATTGAAACTATATCCACTCACATGAAAGAGTGTTCCAAATCACTACTGATCAGAGAAATGCAAATTAAGACCACTCTGAGATATCACTACACACCTGTCAGATTGGCTAAGATGACAGGAACAAATAATGACAAATGTTGGAGGGGATGTGGGGAAATTGGGACACTAATACATTGCTGGTGGAGTTGTGAAAGAATCCAGCCATTCTGGAGAGCAATCTGGAATTATGCCCAAAAAGTTATCAAACTGTGCATACCCTTTGACCCAGCAGCGCTACTACTGGGATTATATCCCAAAGAAATACTAAAGAGCGGAAAGAGACATATATGTGCCAAAATGTTTGTGGCAGCTCTTTTTGTTGTAGCTAGAAACTGGAAGATGAATGGATGTCCATCAGTTGGAGAATGGTTGGGTAAATTGTGGTATATGAAAGTTATGGAATATTATTGCTCAGTAAGAAATGACCAGCAGGAGGAATACAGAGAGGGTTGGAGAGACTTAAATCAACTGATGCTGAGTGAAATGAGCAGAACCAGAAGATCACTGTATACTTCAACAACGATACTGTATGAGGATGTATTCTGATGGAAGTGGAAATCTTCAACATAAAGAAGATCCAACTCACTTCCAGTTGATCAATGATGGACAGAGGTAGATACACCCAGAGAAGAAACACTGGGAGGGGAATGCAAATTGTTAGCACTAATATCTGTCTGCCCAGGTTGCATGTACCTTCGGATTCTAATGTTTATTGTGCAACAAGAAAATGATATTCACACACATGTATTGTACTTAGACTATATTGTAACACATGTAAAATGTATGGTATTGCCTGTCGTCGGGGGGAGGGAATAAGGGAGGGGGGGTAATTTGGAAAAATGAATACAAGGGATAATATTATAAAATATATATATATATATAATAAAAAAAATTAAAAAAAAAAAAAAAAAAAAGAAATTCTCTCAAAAATCTTTCCTAGAACAATTTAAAAGGGCTTTTTTTTTAATCCAACTTTCTTTACAGTATAACTCTCATAGCCATATATTGTCAATAGAAAAGATATACTTTTTAGTATACAGACCTTTGTGGGCAATATGATGTCTCTGTATTTTAGTATACTGCCAGTCAGGTTTTTCCTTATATTCACTTCTAAAGTTAATGTGCCTTTTAACTTCATTTCTCTATTCACTGTCTGAATCATGTCATCTATAAGCCCAAAAATATAAAATCTGACACTGTTTTCCATTTTTTCTTCCTCTGTTTGCCACAATGAGACTAGATGCCATGATTGTAGATTTTTTTGTTTTTGTTTTTTATGTTTTTTTGTTTTGTTTTTGTTTTTCCTGAGGCTGGGGTTAAGTGACTTGCCCAGGGTCATGCAGCTAGGAAGTGTTAAGTGTCTGAGACCAGATTTGAACTCGGGTCCTCCTGAATTCAAGGCTGGTGCTCTATCCACTGCGCCACCTAGCTGCCCTTTTGTTTTTTATGTTAAACTTCAAGTCAGATTTTACACTCTTCTCTATTATCTTCTTCCTCTTTTTAATTTATCACTTTCTACCATCAGAGTGATATAATTTACATATCTGATATTGTTAATACCTCTCTCAGAAAACTTAATTATACCTTGCGATTTGCTCAGCATGGAATTTTGCATGATATATCCTATATATAAGTTAAATAAATAAGAAGATAGTAAGCAACCTTGCCATATATGTGCTTTGTGCACACACACATACATAAATTATATATATATATATATATATATATATATATATATATATATATATATATATATATATATATATATATATATGTGTGTGTGTGTGTGTGTGTGTGTGTGTGTGTGTGTGTGTGTGTGTGTGTGTGTGTATATATATATATATATATATATATATATATATATATATATATATATATATATATATATATATACATACATACATATATGTTAGCATAAATATATGTACTAGTAAATTCCAAAGAGAATGATTTGATCTCAGAAGTGGCATATGTCTTTTCGGCTTCAATTACAGCCTTTGTATTAATGGTTTTCAAACTTTCAAATCACACCACTGACTTTTGCTACTAATGCACAACTTGACAATCACTTAAATGCTACTGGGTCTTAGATCAGTCATCTGTGAAATTAGTGTATTGTCCATGAGGTTTTGTTTTTGTTTTTGTTTTTGTTTTTCCTGAGGCACTTGGGGTTACACACACAGATAGGAAGTGTTCCTTACCTAAAAATATCACAGAACTTTTGCTTATAAAAAGACAGTACAAAATAAGATAAGAATACAACTTTAAATTAAAAGTCATTATACAAATGTGTTAATAGGACTTCTGCTATTACTATTGCCACAGCTACAACTACTGCTGCTGCTGCTGCTGCTATTGCTACTATTACTGCTACTCTTTCTCCCCCTCTTCCTCCTCCTCCTCTTCATCCTCCTTCTTCTTTTCAAGTATAAGAAACAACTTAGAAAGAAACTTTGACTATGTAATACCAATTCAGGTCATAACACATAAAAACACTATCACTTTGAAAGTAAAACTTTCAAAACTGATGAAACAAGATTGTTTGCCCAATTACCCCAATAAAAGGAGAGAATATAGGAATAGTCGTCAATTCAAAGCTTGCTATCAATTTGGCACTCAAACAGCCAAGGAAAGCATTCTATGAACACACATTTTTTCTATGTGAAAATAAAACATATGTCTGGGGACATCACCTTAATACTGAATAAGAATAGCTTAAAAGCAAGGAAAGAAAATACCCAATACTCCTGAGTAACAAAGTAATCTATCTTTCTTTTTTTTATTCTTTTTTTCATCAAAAGAAAAAGATTTTGCCACAATCAAAATGAGGCAGAGAAATGAAAGGAATTGAAAGAAAAAGCAAAACCTGAGAAAAGTACTGACTCAATTTAACTTTGCTCAGAGCAAAGGAGAAAAAATGGAAAATGAAAAGCATCAGCTATAGCTAAAGAAATAATATTGCTCCAAATCACAAACAGTTGGAAAAGCCTCATGTTAATTTGAACTTAAAAGCTTATTTCTGGGGGGTTGGTTTTATATATTAACTACCTTTCCACTATGGATGAATCAAAGGCAAAAATATATTGCACTGATCTCCTCTTTATTTCTGTGCTTGAGACTAATAGAAATCAATAATTCATTCTGGATCTGAACCATCAAATATCATTTGGGATAATTTATTTTCCTGTAGACACAAAGAGATAGGAAGACACTGATAGGCAAAAAACAAAATAAAACAAAACAAAAACACAAATTGACACACATACATCCACTACTGTTGTTTTTTATACCCAACATAGCTGTTTTATTTATGGAATTCCAGGACAATCTTCTTGAAGTTTCAAGACAGATTTATTTTATATCAAAGCCTATTTCCTATTAGACACTGACATATCAAGGTTTAAGAGTAGGTTTGTTTTTTGTTTTTATTTTTTTTTAATTTATTTTGTTTTGTTTTTAAGTCAAAGGCAATGAAATCTAGTAGAGAACAAATTGGTTAGAGTGACAAGATTAGAATTAATATTAGTTTGTCATAAAGACTTAGATAAATCAATGATTATCATTGTTTCAGTTTTTCTATTCATTTACCACCTGATAGTTTTTATTTTTTCCTAGTCAAGATATAAAATATTTATGATTGAGTATGTGTATCTGTATATATTAGCTGCTTGGTGTACACTTGGGATTTCATATATTCTATGAATGCTTTTTGTGAAGATTCCTTTTGCTGATGCAGAGCTACATATGAGTTGTAACATGCATTAACAGAGAATTATTTGAGATCAAGATTAGACCAGTAGATCTTCTTAATTTTAGGTTAGATTTTCTAATACATGTGTATATAACAGTGCCCTCTTTTATAACCATTTATCTGTGCACCAGTTGATTGAGAGACAAACAAAAAGCAGACGCAGGAAGACAAATTATATATATGGACAGACATGGGGATGTAAATAAATTATATAAATAGATATAAAACAGATAGATATTGAAATAGAGATAGAAAAAATAGAGATTTGATATATGAGTAAATAGACAGACTGATAGGTAGATAGGTAGATAGAATGGGAATAAATGGATAAATAAATGATACATGTTAGATTTAAATATGTTTGAAATTTAGGGGAGGCAAATTTTGGAAAAAAATGTGCCATATAAATATAATTATATGATTGTCTGATAATTATTTTAATTATTTTATTAAATTGCTATTTTATCTAAAAATGTTATCTTCAATTTATATTATAATATAGTCCCTGAATATTCAGTCAGTTAATGACCCTACAAAGCACAATATTATAACAGAAACATGCATAAAATTCTCCATCTAATGTCTTCCCTGAGGGAGATTTTTTGGCATCAGTGTTTTCCAAGTATTTTCCTCCCATTTAATCTGCTTCATCTTATAATGCTCTAGACATATTAACCTGAAATTGGACAAGTAAACTTTTTTTTTTAATTCTGCATATTATCACTGAAGATTTCTAAGTTGCTCTACAGCTCTGAATGTAATGGCATTAAAAAACATAATTAACCTTTTATTTTCTAAGTAACTAATCAAAAAATTCCCCATCAAAAATAAGAAACACTATCAGAGGACTGTCTTCCTTAAGTATTCTTTACCCAATACAATTTATATTCATTAAATCTTAGATTAGCTTCAATTAAGCAAACCCCTACTATATCCTAGACAGTGTTGTAACTACTGGAACCTGAAAGACAAATCCCTACCCTCAAAGAGCATACATTATTATATTGGGGCAGGTGGGGGGGGAAAGCACATACACAAATATAAGAAGTATACACCAAATGAAAAAAAAAATAAATGTGGGTGGGAGATGGTGGGGTATAAATATTTGGGGCTGAGGAAAAGAAACTCTAAAAGGGACCTTGAAATTTATATATGTGATTATACAAAACAGCTTCCCCATATTGTCCATATGCTACCAGTGTATAATGCTTTCTTGGGGAGCCAAAGCAACTGAGATTGACAATTGTCAATAGCATAGTACATGAAGTACTAGTCATCAGAAAGGCCCATATTTCAGAATTCAAATATGACCTCAGACACTTACTAGTTGTATGACCCTGAACAAGTAAGTCACTTCACCCTGTTTGTCTCAGTTTCCTATCTGTAAAATGAACTGGAGAAGGAAATGTCAAATCATTCTAATATATATTTGCTATGAAAGAAAACTGCAAATGGGATCATGAAGTTGGACACTGAAAAATGATTAAACAACAACAAAATGGAGATTGACTCCTAAGGTTTCTCCTAACTAAATCTACTATCTCTTTACCCTATTATTTCTGAATTAATTGATTTTGAAAACTCTGGTTTTAATGGAAGTACAGTTGACAAATATAAAAACCATTCAATAGCATTTTTATTAATATAAATTTCAAAGGCTACAACCAGGCATAGTGGTATAGATCTATAGTCCCTGCTTCCAGGGAGACTTGAGACAAGTGGATTCTTTGAGTTCCAGAGTTCTGAGCTGTTGTGTGGTACAGCTAAGTTGTTGTTTATGGAAACAAAGGGTGTCGAGATTATCCAAACTCACATCAGAACAAAGAGCATATTAAAACATGTGTGTCAGTAGGTAATGAGATAAAAACACAAGTGATTGATTCATTTAAATCTTAGACAAGATTTTAAATAAATATAATGCTGATAACAGTAACAATAACAAAAACTTTAATAAGATCTAGTCAAACCTATTCTAATGAGAAGGAAATAGCAAACCATTTCAATATCTTTACCAGGAGAACTTTATGGATATGGTGGTCCATGTGGTTATGAAATGTCAGATAGACCTAACGACAACAATCAACTATTACCACAATAAAACAAGAAATAACCCCCAAAAAGTATTATAACCCCTATATGAATTGAAAGTAGAAGCTGACTTTATAAAGCCCTTTCCTTAATAATTCCCATGCCTAGTAAATACTGGAGTTTTCTATGGGACTCACCTATTTGTCATCCTGAGATTTAACTTTCCAGCTATTTTGTGTTTTTGTCTCATTCCCTGCCATCTGAATTACAGCTAAGCGATGCAGAATACCAAATTATTTGATCCCAGAGAGCTGAGAGAGATCTTAGCTATTCATAAGGCTTGACTACTATTCACAAATACTTGGATTTAATTTCACTTTCAGGTCAAGCCATCACTTTTCTGATATCATGGTCCTTTTCAAGAGGAAGGAAAAATAACAACAAAAATCTAGACTTAATTACTGAATGGGCATTGCCTCAGTCAAATTGAGACCAAGGAAAGAACTTGATTTAAAAAGGTCAAACTTTCCCACTGCATGCAGGGCCATTTCTAGTCATTCTGAACTTTATCTTGCCACTAGATCCAGATAGTTCAGGAGTAGAAGGTAAGACCTTCCCTCACTTAAATCTCATTTATTTTTAATTATTGGCATCATCTTCCGCATACCATAGTATTCTTTGAGAATAAAATACAAACAAGAAAACCACTTACCTTTGAGTCCCAACAAAACTCCAATCCATCTTCATACTTCTGTTGTACAGCCTCAAAGCAAACTTGTCTGCTATTGGGAACCCTCATGTAAAATATACCATCTTGGGGGAGAAACTCAATTTTCCCCTCACCCACTGGTCCCCAGACCACTTTGTGAGAAGAGCAGCTATTTGTCAGGAGAGATGATGGCATGAATCTCATTTTTTTTTCTTTTCATTTAGGGTGAAAAAGAGACAGTGAATTACTCAAGATAAACAAGTATAAGTGGATTAGCATCTGATTCTCAGTTCCATAATATTATTTACCCTGCTTCCCAAAATAAAAATTGTCCACTTTCCAAACTTTCCTATTCCTATTGAGAGCAAAACTAACCTCTCCCGAAGTTTCATTAGCAAGTTAGGGCTAAATTTTGTCTATTCTATCTCTTCAGTGTTTGATGATATCCCTAACTGAGACCTTCATTAACACCTAGCTTTTACTAGAGCCATAGGTTCAGTTTCAAGTCTCTCCCCACACTAAACCATCTCCCACACTGCTACCAAAGAAATTTTCATATAGCATTTGTCTGCAGAAGTCACTTTCTCCTGAAAATCAGTCCCTGCCCATTGATACTATGATCAAATGTTAATATATTTATCTTAACCTTTTAAAGTTTTTTATTTAGAATACATTTTATGATTTATATCACTATTAACATATTAATACATATATGTAATTTAGAGATAAATATTCATACAAAGTACAAGTTTAAAAGTTTTAGTTTTTTTGTTTGTTTGTTTAATGTTACTAATATAGGTCATAGGACCATTGATTGAGATACTGTATAATATTTTTGAAGTATTTACCTCTCTCCAATAATACTTACCAATTCAACTGTACTGTAGCCCTTTTCATAGCACTTTGACAAGTTTATTAAATATTCCTCACTGTCATTTCCTCCACATATCACCTAATAATGGCTAGCAAAAAGTCTGTGATACATAAATATTTGTTCATTGATTGGTCCATAGAAATACAGGATATATTGAAGTTAAGTTAAAGTAACTTTCATACTGGCTTTAAATTTTCAATATTAATTAGTCCTAGTAGCAAGAGTCCTGGCTAACTAGTCCTTTTCATTAACTTGGTCTGAGACTATAAAGCTACAAAAGTCCTTAGTGGAATAAGGGACAGGGAAAAAAAAAAAGAAAGAGAAGATAAGAAATAATTTATCTACTCTTCTGTCTCTCCTAGTAAGTTCTGAGTATTATATGTCATGCAGGAGAGCAGGGAGTTTTGGTTCAACCTGGCCATGAATTCTCCACTTAAACCTGCTTGTCCCTTCTTAGGCAGCCTCCTATCTCATCCCCTTCCACCAATTTTAGAAGCTCACCAGCTTGGTGCTGGATTTTGGTAATCCAATTGTCTTTAGTCCTTCCCCTGATCAGAACTCAAACCCTACTATGCACTAGTTTTATTATCCATTATTATGCACCACCACCATACCCAGACCCAAATTATTCCTGATGGATATTCCTTTTATATATTCACTATCATTTTCATGGTCTATTCTAAAATACAACCCAGAAATCAAAGTAATGCTCCCTGAGCTATGTTTTGTAAACTGTATTTTCTTACTATTTTTGAAAATCAGAATCTCATTTGTCTTACCCAAAGTTCTGATACCTTTTCCATTTTTGATGATCTTTCAAATAACATTAATATTGGCTTAACAATCATATATACCGGGAGGCGGAGCCAAGATGGCAGAGAAGATACAAGCAAAAATTTTGTATGTTCCCCTCTTCCCTCAATACGAGTTAGTTAAATCAGCCTCAAAAATAACTCTGGACTGACAGAAACCACAAGGACTGGAAGCACGACTTACCAGCTGAAGAGAATCTGGAATTTCAATAGAAAAGGTCGGTTCCCAGGGGAGGAAAAAAAAAAAAAAAAGGTCAGCACAGACAAGATTAGGTGCTAGCACACTGTGTCGATTGGGCTGGGGAGAACTCTGGGATCAGAGAAGCCACTGAGATAGAGGAATCTGGTACAGGCTGATAGCTCTTCTCTGCTTATAAAACAGCAGTCCAGAAGAGAAATCAAGCCACTTTAAAATATAAAGCCAGATCTTAGAACCACCCCAATCTGGAAGTGACCTAACAGATCTTGACACAGCTGTGAAGCCTCCATCTGCTGTCCGGGGCTTGACCTTAGGGTAGTTAAGAGCTTGAAAAGCGGGGACACAACCCAAGGCAACAACTAATTCACATAGTGCCTGGCTTGGCTGGAAGCTGTGGAACTCAGCCAAGGAAGTCCCAGAGAAGCGGAACCTTTGAAATAGGGACAGTGGTTTCTGGGCAGACATTTCCAGTTTGAGTGCAGGGGCTTTTCACATCAGGTGCTGATATCCACTCCCCACGGGACGCATTGGCTGGACTTTGTGTCGCCTTTACTGTTCAGTCTTAAAACTCAGGGAAGTCTCTAGGACACACAGTGGGGTCCTTCACTGGGCAACCAGTGTAGTTGTACTAATCACCTCTGAGGCACTTCCAGAGAGGGGAAGGGGAACTCTCTCCCAGAGCTATCTCTTAGCTCAGACACAGGAGCTGCTGCATCCATCCACTCTGGAAGGAAGTTGGTAAAGAAATAAATAAATAAACTTCTTAGCCCAAGGGCAGACCCCAAAAGATTTTTTAACCATTAGTAAAAAGCTAAAAAGAACATTTGATTCCTTCTACACAGAGAAAGAGTGGGTATCAAAACCCAAGGAAGTTAATAGCAGAGAGTCAACAGATAACAGCCTAAAGGGGAACAATACCTGCCCCCCATCACATAACTCTCTCCTAGAAGAGACTACTAAAAAATTAAGAGAGTTTGAAGAAAAGTGGGGAAAGGAAATAGAAGCTATGATAGAGAATAACAACATTCTGAAAAAGACCCTAAAAAAAAAAAAAAAAAAAAAACTCCATGGAATATTGTGGATAAGCTGCAGAATTACCACGCAAAGGAAAGAATATTGCAAGCAGCTAGAAAAAAGCAATTCAAATATCAATGGGCCACAATAAGGGTCACTCAAGATCTGGCTGCCTCCACATTAAAAGATTGAAGGGCCTGGAACCTTCTTCCATGGAAGAAGATGGACATTTAATGAAACAGAGGAATTCCATTTGTTTCTAAGGAAAAAAAAAACAGACATAAACAAAAAATGTGATCTGCATCCACAAGACTGAAGAGAAACAGAAAAAGGTACACAGAACCCTTGAGAACTGTATCTCTGTTGTGGATATATAGAAAGTCCACATGGATAATTTGATTTTACTGATATAAAACAAAAGGGAGAGTAGTAAAGGGAAGGGGGTAGTATGAGAAAAAGGGGGAGGAGTGATAAAAAGAGGGAAACTACATCCCAGGAAGAGGCATAGAAAATATACCATATTTGAGGGAATTTAGAGAGGGAGAGAAACATTGTGTGAATCTTACTCTCATCAGAAGAGGCTCAAAGAGTAAATAATTGACATATTTGTTTTTCAGAGAATCCTCTCTCACCTCATTAAAAGGGGGGAGAGGAAATGGGAAAAGGAATAGGGGAATAAGGGAAGGAGGGGAAGGGATACAAAAAAAAAAAGCTAGTGCAAACAGGAAAGAATGGAATTAAATGTACATACCAAGGTACAGAAAATGATTCAATCATTGAAGGAAGCTAGGAAAGGAAGAACACTGCAGAAATGGGAGGTGCCCAGGGATAAGACACAGAGGCAAAAAATGCAGAAGTTGGGCTCTCAAAGACTTTGCATGGATACACACATGAAAGTAAAAAGAAAATACATTCAAATTATTCCAAAGAATTCATGATCTCATGGCTTTGGAGTTTCCTCCAATGGTGCATAATATCATCTGAGCATTTCTGCCCAGTGTCATTTATGTTAAAAAAAAAAAAACAAAAACAAAAAACACAACCTAAACAAAAATTCATATACAAGTACCAAAATATAAATATTTAATACATAAATAAAATGCATTACATTGTTAAATATTTCATATATAAATACATGTGTGTATATTTGCATATATATCTATGTTAATGACCATGCCTAAGTGAAGGGGCAGATCAATTCTCTGATAGCCTCCACAGCTGTGGATCATAACACTTGAAGGAGTTGCAAAGCAGCCTTTGCTGATGCTTGTATTCCTTATGGATTGGGAATGAAATAAATTGAAGGCAAGAGGGAAGAGGAGAGAGGTCAGACAATGCAACAACCACTCAGTCTCCTTGTACCATCATCATCCTCTCACATGAAGAGATCCATTCTACAGTTCTGAGTTAGACCTTCAGTAGGCACTGCAGATGGCTCCAGAATCATAACATATGGCACCCGAATCTTTTTTTTTTTTTTTTGTGGACACCCTTTGAACCCAAGCATAGCCACTATACCCTTATTTATCCTAATTGATAGTGGACAAAAGGAAATTAAGTCTGAAAAACCTGGAATTCTAGATTAACAAGTTGTCCCTTACACTTCCAAGGCTGGGAAAGCTGTGGATTAAGAAGTAAATACTGAGGTCACAATTCTAACTCTTCGATAGAGATGGAAAATAACTTCAACAATTATGATAAACTTCTGGCCAAGAAGGCAGAGAGGATGTATGTATTTCATGGCAAAGACTCGGAATTAGTGCTTGATTGACAAAGTCCACAATATATTATCAACAGAAGATATCCTCAAAATTTGCCAGAAAAGGTCTGTTTTTGCTCCTAAGTTGGAATGATTAGATAAGGCACAGGCTGAAGGCCGGCAGCAAAAGCATGGAAGGCAGATGATAGATCAGAGGGGGTGAGGTGTGATCTCAAGCCAGCAGGAAATCAAATGAAGGTGACCTAGCTGTACCAGATATAAAATTATATTATAAAGCAGTGGTTACCAAAACCATTTGGTATTGGGTAAGAAATGGACTAGTTGGGGGATAGAGCCAAAATGGTAGAGAAGGCACAAGCAACTTTCTAAGCTCCCCTCATACCTCAGGACCAATCTTTGAATCAGACTCAAAAATAGCATTTGACTGGTGAGATTCACAAAGATTAAAGGTACAACAATTTACCAGCCAAAGATAATCTGGAGGACCACCAGAGCAGATTTGTCCTGAAGGGTGGGAATAGACCAGCTCAGTCAAGGAGATAGGAAAGACTGGTGTACTGAGTGGACCAGGGACTGGGGTAGCCTCTGTGACTAGAAGAGTAGTGGAAATGACTCTGCCATAGGCTGACTGCTTTGCCTTAATTGTAAAGCAGTGGACCAGCAGAGAGATTAGAGCCAGAGGAGTATTGTCATCTTTATTATATTCGCTCGGCCTATCCAAGAGCACTTATTGTTTTTCCAATTATTTAAATCTGACTTTATTTTTGTGGCGTTTTGTAATTTTGCTCATGTAATTCCCGACTTTCCTTTGGTAGATAGATTCCCAAATATTTTATACTATTGACAGTTATTTTGAATGGAATTTCTCTTAGTATCTCTTGCTGTTGGATTTTGTTGGTGATGTATAAAAATGCTGATGATTTATGTGGATTTATTTTGTATCCTGCAACTTTGCTAAAGTTGTGAATTATTTCTAATAGCTTTTTAGTAAAATCATATCATCTGCAAAGAGTAATAGTTTGGTTTCCTCATTACCTACTCTAATTCCTTTATTCCTTTAATATCTTTCTCAACTCTTATTGCTGAAGCTAGAATTTCTAATACAATATTGAATATTAATGGTGATAGTGGGCCAAGTTATTTCACTCCTGATCTTGCTGGGATAGGTTCCAGTTTATCCCCATTACATATGATGCTTACTGACTGTTTTAAATATATACTCCTGACTATTTTAAGGAATAGTCCATTTATTCCTATACTCTTAAGTGTTTTTATTAGGAATGGATGTTGGATTTTGTCAAATGCTTTTTTTGCATCTATTGAGATGATCATATGTTTTTTTGTTAATTTGGTTATTGATATAGTCAATTATGCTAATAGTTTCCCTAATATTGAACCTGCATTCCTGATATAAATCCATCTTGGTCATAGTGTATTATCCTGGGCATGATTTTCTGTAATCTTTTTGCTAATATTTTATTTAAGATTTTAGCATCAATATTTAAGAATTGCAAAATATTTGACTTTTTTGGCACAAGTAGAGGGAGTTAGATGGGAATCCTTTACCTACTGCAATAAAAATTCCAAGTTAGGTGGATGATAGAAGAATGGAGAATCTAAGGCAAGTGATTGCATTTGCTAGCAGAGTTGTGCAGCTGCATACATGGCATATCACTAGAAGGCAGGGGCTATAAAAAGGCTTTGTCTGTCGCTGATTTCTAATGTGAGGGCAAATGATTTGTCATTGTCATTGGGTGCTAAGCCTGTTCTATGTAAATCTCACTCTGGCTGTGAATCTTTTCAAGCTCATTTCAGAAGCTATTTACTAATCCACTGGACAGATTGCAATTGGACTCCCCTGCTTTTAACCTTGGTGCAGCTTTCTAGCTGAGAAACAAATAGGCAGAAAACAAATATTTATTAAACACCTATTTTAAGCCACATGCTTTTAAAAATTATGATCATATTGCAAAGATCTTCATTATAATTTTATTTTAGAAATTATTGTGATCTTTGGTAAGAGGACAGAAACAAACTTCATTGAAAAAAAAAATCATGGCCACAAAATTTCAAAATCACCTTAAAAGTAGTTGGGGTTAAATTTTGACTTCATCTAGAGTTCAAAACATAGTTACTGATAAATTGAATACTTTCAAGATTATCTGGTCATATCATATGCACAATAAAGTATTTATTATTATTATTATTATTATTATTATTATTATTATTATTATTATTATTATTATTATTATTTTCTTATTATGACAGTAGCACTTTAATTCTCACAACCATCCTGGGAGATAACAACAACAACAACAAATAGCTAATATTTATCTATAGTGTTTACTCCATACCTGTGTATTGTGCTAAATGCACTACAAATATTATCTCATTTGATCTTTCAATAACCCTAGAAGGAAGTTGCCATTTAACAGTTGAGGAAATTGAATCAGACAGAGATTAAGTGACTTGACCAAGATCTTATTTAATTCATAACAGGGTTTCATGACCAAATGTGGTTTGGATAAGCAGAATCTTGTTAGGAACTACCTGGGGCTGGTGCAAAACAATTCTATGATTTTACTTAATTCAGAGGGTGAGCACAGGACTGTTGTTACGCCAAGCTAATGGCAACTCTTGCTTGCTAAGCCTTAGCTCTGGACAACAGGGTGTCTCTCATAATAGTTAAAAGAGGAGGGTGGTCTTGGCATTGGGATCTCAGCAGTATCATATCTAGTAATTTTCTGAGTTTTTCTGGTTTCAGACTCCACAGTCAGTTTCAGTGTTCCTCATAGATGTAAACATGGTTAGCAGACAATTTCTTCATTGATCTTCTGGTTTTTATCTCAGCCTAGCCTTGTATTCATTTGCTAATATTTGACTTGCTCCCTGGCTGGAGGAGCTAAATTTGTTTAAACTAGTTAAGGCATGATAATGGGGGAGGGGGAGAAGAAAAGGAATAAACAAAGAACCAACATTGAGAATTTGAAAGATTTTTCAGGTGGAAGAAAAATTGGATGTTATATTTTTTATCCAAATGGATAAAACAAGGGGCAATGATCATAAGGAATGTTTTTTTCCTAATAATTAAAACCACAGAGTTATAAAATTCAAATAATAAATCAGTGAACAACTATTAAGTACCTAGTATATGCCAAATATTATGTTAGGCTTTGGGGATACAAAAGCAAAAATTATAATTGTATATGTTCTCAAAAAGCTTTGATTATATTGGGGATGACATGCATATATACAAATAGTTTGCATCAGGAAGGATTGGGACATACTCTATGAGGGAAGTAATATTTGGTCTGAGTTTTGAAGAAAACTGGAGATTATAAAAGACTGATATGGAGGGAATGCATTTTGGGCCTAAGAGATACTCAATACATGAGGCATGAAGCAAAATACTTAGTGTGAGATAAAAGAAGACCTATTTTTCTAAATTGTAGAGTACAGTGGAGCAAAATGAGGCTGAAGGCATAGGTTGGAATTCAGTTGTGGAGAGTTCTAAATGTCAAGAAAGAATTTATACTGAATTTGTGTCTGGTAGTTTAGCCATATCTTCTAACTTGACGTTTTCCTCACTATATCATCATCATCATCATCACCACCACCTTGATGATGTTTATGATCTTCATGCTTTTCATCCATTATCTTCATCCTTTTCATATAGAGTAAATAATTATGTAAATAACTAAGTAAATATTTAGTTTAAGTAATTAATAGAAATTTTAAAAATTTGTTTCTGCTTCTATATAATTTTGCCTATTGGGCAGTTATTTTGCCTACATAATTTATTCTCTTTTGTTCATGCCTGTGTCATGCACTTTAGAACATAAAACTCTGGAGGGAAGGAATGTTTTCTTTTCTTTCTTAATTTTGTTTTATTTAGTCCATAAACTCCTGCATATTTTGCAAATCAAGATTAATCCCTTTCAGTTTCTGTTCAAATAATAAATGTTAATATTGTTGCATCTGCAAAATCATTTCAGCAAGGATTTTGAGCTTGTCTTCATAATTAATTGTTGTTCCAAGAGTTTTCACTCAACACTCAGGGGCCATAGTTTTTAAAAGCCTGACTCTTCACACTCTTTTCCACAGGGCTTAGCAAAACCTTAACAGTTATAAAGTTGGCGACAGTCATAGTTTTATAAATAAAAACTCTTCTCATGCTTCAGTTAATTTTAATAACCATAATTCATAATAAGTGCAATACACTGTAAGAGTCTAATAATGTAGATTCATGGTCTCCTGCCTTAGAACATTAAAAGGCAGGAGATTGTGGAAGGGGGGGGATTATTAAAATTATTGCATAAACTTAAAAATGCACAACTGTGTAGAAGTGTATGCAGCTTTGTTTTTGTTTTGTTGTTTATTCTTTTTTTTCTGAAAATAGCTTCTTCAACAGAGATCATAATGTAGTATAGAAAGGTCTAGGATGGAAGTCATGTATATTTCAAATGAAGATAAGTACCAAAAAGGCAGAAGATGATTCATTTATTTTTTGTTTCCTTGGAGCCTATTGTGTACTTATCACATATTAAGCTTCTAATAAACATTTTGTTGATTGAAACATTCTAGTTGTGTGACCCTTAGCATAACAATCATTTATGCATCAGAACAATTGAAATTCTATATTGGTAGAGAGAGTTCCCTCCTTAGAAGGTATCTACACCCATAAAATTGTATGATTACATTCCTCACCTACCACCATGAGAAAATGGCTTAAATACTGAATTATACTTGTATACTTGAATTATACTGAATTTTGCTGAGTTATACTACAGATCAAAATTTGGAACAGACTTTAGAAGTCTCACAGTTTAATCTCCTTATTTTACAGATGAAGAAACTGAGAATAATAGTACTTAAATATTAGCTGGGGCCATATAGATAATAAAAAGGAGATGTTGAACTAATCTTAAAGATTCTAAATTAAGCCTTTTATCTTCTGACTCCATATTTATACACTAGCTATGTTTGTAGACTATTTTCTATACCTAGTATTTGCCAGTACTTTATGAATGATGACTTTTCCCCCTTTTAGTGTCTTTTCCGGAAATATACTACACTGTGAATGCCAATTCTGAATTCCTTACACTAATGTGGACAATTATTTGTTATTTCCTTCTAGTAGACAAAACACAGAATGTGCTATTTGAATATTGTAATGTCTTCAAGAAATGTATTGCAATTCTGTGGTGGTTTTTGTTGTTACTGCTGTTCCAGTAATAGTAGTTGTAGTAGTAGTAAGAGGAGTAGTAGTCATATCATTGTTAGTAATACCTACCATTTGTGTAGTGCCTTATCACTTTAAAAAGTACTTTAAATCTGGTTTCTCCTTTGATACAACAACTCTATAAAATAAATGCTATTTAGACAGTATTTCAGTTTTGCACATATACGTAAAAATAGTTTTCAGCGTTCATTTTTGTAAAACTTTATGTTCCAAAATTTGTCCCTCCCTCCCTTCTGCCCCTTTTCCCCAAGATAGCAAGAAACCTGATATAGGTTAAATATATGCAATCATCTTAAATATATTTCCATATTTGTCATGATGTGGAAGAAAAATCAGACTAAACCAGAAAAAAATGACAAAAAACAAATACCAAACAAACAAAAAAAAGTAAAAATACTGTGCTTTGATCCACATTCAGTCTACAAAGTTCTTTCTCTGGAAGTAACTGGCATTTTTATCTCAAATCTATTGGAATTGCCTTGAATCATCATAATGTTGAATAGAATCTTGTGCATCACAATTGATCGACACATAATCTTGCTGTTACTATATACTATGTAATCCCAGTTCTGCTCATTTCACTTAGCACCAGCTCATGCATGTCTTTCCAGGCTAATGCTATTATTGTTCTAATATTATGGAGTCGTATACATATATATGTACATACATATGTATATATGTGTGTGTATATATACACATATATATGTATACACATATAGAATGAATACACTAATAATTTAATGGTTATTATTAAGAAATCTGATACAAATTTCTTGAGAAAAATATTCCTTGTCATTAGATTATATTTATAGAAGTAGAAGAACTTTCCAAGTTCATTAAGCCAAAAGACTAATTTTAAAATCATTGAAAATAAGGTACAGAAAGAATATACCTTGGTAAAAAAAAAAATTATACTTTGTAAAAGAACCAAGAATTTAACCCATGTCTTCTAACTTCACATTCTTCTCATTTTCCAAAGTATCAATATCTGTTTATATTTCTGTATCTCTTCCTTTGTATATTAATCAACCAAAACAAAGGTGGATTAATCAATAAGAATTTATGTACCTACTGTGTGTTAGACATTGTATTTGACATTTAAAATGCAAAGCAAACCAGAAAAGGCTCCCTGATATTAAGGAACATCCCTTTTCCTTGTAGAGGAAAACATCTATAAATATATAAGGTTGCATGTAATAAATTCAAGATAGTTCAGTTAAACAGAGCATTGGCAATTGAGGGAATTAAAAAAAGCTTTCATAGATCTGTTCCCTCCCAGTTCAGTCTTTGTTAAGGACCACTCCTAAGTGTGAAAGGCCAGGTCCATTCTCCAAAATCCCCCCCCCCCCCAGCTATAAATCATAACACTTGAAGGAATTGCAAATCAGGCTTTGCTGACCCAGATGTTGCTTGTGAATTAGGAATGAAATAAATTGAAGATTAGAGGAAAGAGGAGAGAGGTCAGAAAATGGAACTGCCTCATGGTCTTCTTGGTCATGTACATGGTTTTCAAATAATTTGCACAGAGTCATGGAGCTAATAGGTAGCTAAAACAGAAATTAAGGTGAACTCTTCCTAGATTCCTATAGCAGTATAGTGAAATCTTATTGAGACCTTAAATAATTAAAGGAAATATTAAATTTCAAGTAGGGTTGGGTGAAAATAAAAATTTTTTTCTTTTTTTAAGCCCATGTACTTCCTGACATCTGTCCCTGCGCCCACACACCTGGTCTAGTGATTAAGGCAAATTCAAAAGTCTTCTATTTAGGTAGTCAACCATTTAACAAGCATTAATTAAGTCTTTATATGTTGGACACTGTGGTAGGGATAAAAACAAAATCAAAGGAATGCCCCTTGGCTTCAAGGATATCCCAAGTGTAATGGAGGAAATGAGTTCTGATGTATGATCTTGTGTATACAAAAACAGGCAAAATGTAAATGTAAAGGTGAGAAATCACTATGTCCAAACCTATCATTTTACAAATGTGGAAACTGAGGCCCAGAAATTTCAAGGTCATACACAGCTAATAAGGATCAGGAATAGAGTTGTAAATAGACTTCTCTGCTTCCAGAACCAGTGTCCTTTCTTTGTACCACAGGAAGTGTATAATTATAAATTCTACGAACAAAAAGAAAGGAAAAACTCATTTTTATTCTTGGAGTGAATAGCTAAATACAAAGGACTGCAAAACCTTGAAGAATTTTTTTCCCAGGCTTGTGAAGATAATAGAAAACAGCACAAGAAAGCACTCCTTCCCTTCTTTCTTAATTTTGCACATTGCTGTACATTTAACAGAACCTAGGTGACCCATATTCAATGCTGTCTGGCTCTATCAGATGATGTATTTCTGTAGTTTTGTCGATGGAAGGTGAGACTTTCTTTTCCCCACAACTATAAATGTCTGAATTATTGTTGGCAAGAGATGAAGTAATTTTAGACAATAAGGAGAGATAATTTCAGTGTCAGGAAACCCAGAAAGAAAAATGGTGAATTTTACTTAGTGAATTAAGAGGATCTCAGGATAATGATTTGAAGCTTTCTTTATACTCTCCTGAGTATAACTATATTAAAACTAGTGAAAATTTTCTGAAAAGAATGAAACTTTTGGAATGTTGATGTAGAGATATCCAGAAAACCCAATATCACAAAAGAATTAAAAATAAGTATTTCTGAATTAAAGCTATCTTTTCTTTACTGAGAAACAACTGAATATTTTTTTAACTGGAGATCAGAATTATGCCTTTATGTTATGTAAAATAAGGTTAACTTTTTTCCTCCTACTTTAATTTATTGTGACTTTGAAAATGCTCTAGTGTCTTTAAAAACTCAGCTTTGTCACCTTATACATAACATCTTTTTGAAATTTTACCAGATACTAGTGTGCTCTACCTTTTAAAATATTTTGTATTTGTAATATAATTCAAATGTAAATATTCTAAACATATAGTATATATTTAAAATAAATATATAATATGCCATGCCAATATTTTATATCATATTAGCTATATTGCTTCCCTTAATAAAATGTAAATTTCCCAAGGGTAAAATACATTTAATTTTTGTCTTTATATCCTCAGTATATAGACCACTAACTAGCATTAAAAAATTACTTAATAAATGAGTACTGATTCATTTAAAAGAATTTAACACATTAGACATTGCATGAAGAGTATTTTTCAGGGGTTTTAAATGTAGTTCATAGAAGATAAGGTAAAATATAAGTTCATTAATGACAAGAGCGATTTCAATTTCCTGTGACTAGAAGGTATTTGTTGTTTAATAAAAGTTTGTTCCATTATATTAAATTGAAGATGGGATGAGCAAACTGAAGACTAAAGAAAGAAGAAAAAAAGAGAATTCTTAAACTCATGGAAGTTGGTCAAATAAGAGAAGATACAAATAGAAATATATTTAAAACATGAAAAGTATTTTGGAGATTTGAAAATCATTTTTCTCTGGGAGGTTGAATATATTATTATCTCAAAAAATATCTAAAAAAATTATGAAAAGACATCATGGAGAAAATGGCATTCAAGTTGAGCTTTAAAACTTAGGCTTCAAAAGGGAGAATACTATAGCTAATAGAGAGAAAGTGTGGATATGAGTGTGTAGGGATAGATTTACTATTGTTATTTGTACTCCTAGTATCTAGGACAACTCTTGGCATAAGATGGATATTTTATAAATGATCATTAACTGACTGGTTCCAGATATCAGAAACAGTCTAATCAAAACCACAGAAGCAAAACAACATAAGTATTCCTTAAACTTTTGAAGAATTTAAGCTTAGAATCAGGCCCCAAAAGTGCAACATCTGTAAAGGAGTCTAAAAGAAAAGCTTGCCATATGAAAAATTGAAAATAGAGACTATGGGAGAGGAGCCAAGATGGCGGAGAAGATACACGCCATTGTTTAAGCTCCTTTCTTCCCTCACAACCAACTAGATTTAATCACCCTCAGAAACAGCGTTGGACTGATAGAATCCACAAGGATTGGAAGCACAACTTACCAGCTGAAGAGAATCTGGAGTTTCAGCAGGAAAGGTCAGCTCCCAGGGGAGGAAGAAGAGAGGCCAGTGCAGACGGTGGGGTAGTGGCACACTGCGCCAGTCAAGCAGGGGAGGGCTCTGGGATCAGAGAATCCACCGAGATAAAAGAATCTGGCACAGGCTATTGACTCTTCTCTGCTTATAAAATAGCAGTTCAGAGGAGAAATATAAGCCACTTTAAAATTTAAAACTAGATTGGATCTTCCCGGATCCCGTGGGTGACTCAGCAGATCTCGGCACCAGGGGTGTGGCCGACATAGGCAATCCAGGCTTTCACCTCCGGGTAGTTAAGAGATTGAAGAGTGGGCGGGGTGGTAACTCATAGTGCCTGGCTCCTTTGGCTGGAGGCTGTGGAACAGAAGTCCCAGAGAAGCAGAACCTTTGAACTAGGGACCGCGGTTTCTGGCAGACACTTCCAGTTTGAGCACAGGGGCTTTTCACGTCACCTGTTGCAGGCATCCATGCTCCACCGGGACGCATAGGCTAGGCTTTGAGTCGCCTTTAGTCGACTTTGAGTCGCCTGAGTGAAGAGGAAATTAGAGAAATAATGAGTTACTTTGCCCAACTTTATGCCAATAAATTTAATAACTTAAGTGAAATGGATGACTTCCTCCAACAATATAGGCTTCCTAGATTAACAGAGGAGGAAATAAATTGCTTAAATAGTCCCATTTCAGAAAAAGAAATAGAACAAGCTATTAATCAACTCCCCAGGAAAAAATCCCCAGGACCAGATGGATTTACATGTGAATTCTACCAAACATTTAAAGAACAATTAGCCCCAATGCTATATAAACTATTTGAAAAAATAGGGAATGAAGGAGTCCTACCAAACTCCTTTTATGACACAGACATGGTACTGATACCTAAACCAGGTAGATCGAAAACTGAGAAAGAAAATTGTAGACCAATTTCCTTAATGAATGTTGATGCTAAAATCTTAAATAAGATATTAGCAAAAAGACTTCAGAAAATCATCCCCAGGATAATACACTATGATCAAGTAGGATTCATACCAGGAATGCAGGGCTGGTTTAATATTAGGAAAACTATTAGTATAATTGACCATATTAATAATCAAATTAATAAAAACTATATGATCATCTCAATAGATGCAGAAAAAGCATTTGAAAAAATCCAACATCCATTCCTACTAAAAACCCTTGAGAGTATAGGAATAACTGGATTATTCCTTAGAATAATCAGGAGCATGTATTTAAGACTGTCAGTAAGCATAATATGCAATAGAAATAAACTGCAACCTTTCCCAGTAAGATCAGGAGTGAAACAAGGTTGCCCACTATCACCATTACTATTCAATATAGTACTAGAAACGCTAGCCTCGGCAATAAGAGCCGAGAAAGAGATTCAAGGAATTAGAGTAGGAAATGAGGAAATCAAACTATCACTCTTTGCAGATGACATGATGGTATACTTAGAGAACCCCAAAGACTCTGCTAAAAAGCTATTAGAAATAATTCAGAATTTTACCAAAGTGGCAGGATACAAAATAAATCCACATAAATCCTCAGCATTCTTATATATCACCAACAAAATGCAATAGCAAGAGATACAAAGAGAAATTCCATTCCAAACAAATGTTGAGAGTATAAAGTATTTGGGAATCCATCTACCAAAGAATAGTCAGGAATTATATGAGAAAAATTACAAAACACTTGCCACAAAAATAAAGTCAGATTTAAATAATTGGAAAGACATTCAGTGCTCTTGGATAGGCCGAGCAAATATAATAAAGATGACAATACTCCCCAAACTAATCTATTTATTTAGTGCTATACCAATCAGACTCCCAAGAAACTATTTTAATGACCTAGAAAAAAGTAACAACAAAATTCATATGGAACAATAAAAGGTCGAGAATTGCAAAGGAACTAATGAAAAAAAAGTCAGAGGAAGGTGGTCTAAGTGTACCTGATCTAAAGCTATATTATATAGCAGCAGTCACCAAAACCATTTGGTACTGGCTAAGAAATAGACCGGTAGATCAGTGGAACAGATTAGATACAAAGGACAAAAAAGGGTACATCTATAGCAATCTAATCTTTGACAAACCCAAAGATACCAACATTAGGGACAAAAATTCATTATTCGGAAGAAACTGTTGGGAAAACTGGAAATTAGTATGGCAGAAATTAGATATGGACCCACACTTAACACCATATACCAAGATAAGATCAAAATGTGTCCATGATTTAGGCATAAAGAGGGAGATCATAAATAGATTAGAGGAACAGAGGATAATCTACCTCTCAGACTTGTGGAGGAGGAAGGAATTTATGACCAGAGGAGAACTAGAGATCATTATTGATCACAAAATAGAAGATTTTGATTACATCAAACTAAAAAGTTTCTGTACAAACAATACTAATGCAAACAAGATTAGAAGGGAAGTAACAAATTGGGAAAATATTTTTAAAAGGAAAGGTTCTGACAAAGGTCTCATTTCCAAAATATATAGAGAACTGACCCTGATTTATAGGAAACCAAACCATTCTCCAATTGATAAATGGTCAAGGGATATGAACAGACAATTCTCAGATGATGAAATTGAAACTATTTCCACTCATATGAAAGAGTGTTCCAAATCACTACTGATCAGAGAAATGCAAATTAAGACAACTCTGAGATACCACTACACACCTGTCAGATTGGCTAAAATGACAGGAACAAATAATGATGAATGTTGGAGGGGATGTGGGAAAACTGGGACACTGATACATTGTTGGTGGAGTTGTGAAAGAATCCAGCCATTCTGGAGAGAAATTTGGAACTATGCCCAAAAAGTTGTGAAACTGTGCATACCCTTTGACCCAGCATTGCTGTTATTGGGATTATATCCCAAAGAAATACTAAAGAGTGGAAAGGGACCTGTATGTGCCAAAATGTTTGTGGCAGCTCTTTTTGTTGTAGCTAGAAACTGGAAGTTGAATGGATGTCCATCAATTGGAGAATGGTTGGGTAAATTGTGGTATATGAAGGTTATGGAATATTATTGCTCTGTAAGAAATGACCAGCAGGAGGAATACAGAGACGCTTGGAGAGACTTAAATCAACTGTTGCTTAGTGAGATGAGCAGAACCAGAAGATCACTGTACACTTCAACGGAGATACTGTATGAGGATGTGTTCTGATGGAAGTGGAAGTCTTCAACATAGAGAAGATCCACCTCACTTCCAGTTGATCAATGATGGACAGAAATAACTACACCCAGAGAAGGAACACTGGGAAGCGAATGTAAATTGTTAGCACTACTGTCTATCTACCCAGGTTACTTATACCTTCGGAAGCTAATAATTAATGTGCAACAAGAAAATGGTATTTACACACATATATTGTATCTAGGTTATATTGTAACACATGTAAAATGTATGGGATTACCTGCCATCAGGGGGAGGGAAAGGAGGGAGGGAGGGGATAATTTGGAAAAATCAATTAAAAAAAAAAAAAAAGAAAATAGAGACTATGGTAAAAGATAGGAGAATTGATAAAATAGTTATGAAGTTCTTCTCTGTTAGAATTATCTAGACCAGATCATTAATATCAGTGATGTATAAGAATTCTTGTCAAGGACTGAATTGTTTGACTGATTTTTTTTTCTTTCTTGTTTCCTATTTTTTCAATATTAAGAAAACTATCAGCATAATTAACCATATGAATAAGGAAACCAATAGCATAATATTAATATGTAATATTTTGCAGAAAAAGCATTATCCATCTAAAACCCAATCATTATCTGTAATGTGGATAAGCCTTCCCAATAAAAACAGGGTTGAAGCAAGAATGTCCAATATCACCATTATTTTTCAATATAAACTAGAAATGTTAGCTTTAGCAATAATAAAATAAAAGAAATTGCAGTGAGGAATCAAAGCTATCACTTTTCAAATATAATTGGATATTCAGAGAACCCTAGAGAATTGATTAAAATCACTTGATATTATTAATAGTTAATTAATAACATTAGCAAAGTTGAAGAATATAATATGTACTCATTTCTTTATATGAACAATAAAGCACAAAAGCAAAAGATAGAGAAATCTTATTTAAAATAATTATGAATAAAATATAATACTTGGGACTCCACCTGCCAAGACAAACCTAGGAATTTCAAAGCACTCTTCACACAAATAAAGTCAGATGTAAACAATTAGAAAAATGTCAATGGCTCATGGGCAGACTGAGTTGATATTAAAATAAAAATAATAATTCTATGTACACTAATGTACTTATTTAGTGCCATATGGATTAAACTTCCAAAAACTTATCTAATAGAGTAGGGAAAATGACAAAATTTATCTGGAAGAGCAAAAGATCAAGAATAGAAAGGGAATTTTTGAAAAGAGAATACAAAGAAATGTACCCTAGCAATACCAGATTTCAAGATATATTACAAAATAGTAATCATCAAAACTATCTGATATTAGCCAAGATTAGTTTAATGAATTTTGTAAACAAGATACAATAATCAATGATAAAACCCATCATATTTAATAAACATAAAAATGCTAGCTTTGGAATATAAAATCACTATTTGACCAAAACTTCTGGTAAAACCAGAAAACAACAGGATATAAAGTTTGTTACAGACCAACATCTTACACCATATACTAAGATCAAGTCAAAATGTGTGCATGATTTAGATGTAAATTGTAACAACATAAGCAAATCAGAAGAACAAAAAATTGTTTACCTGTCAGTTTGCCTGGTAGAAGAGAAAAAATTCATAATCAAATAAGAGCTAGAGAATATTACCAAAAGTAAAATAGATATTTTTGTCTACATTCAATTTAAAAAGGTTTTATACTACTAATATTACAAGTAAATTAGCAAGTTGGGAAGCAGTCTTTATAGCAAGTATCTCTGATAAACATCTCATTTCTCAAATATATAGAGAATTGTGTCAAATTTATAAGAATACAAACAACTTCCAAACTGAATATTTGGGATATGAACAGGCAATTTTCAAATAAAGAAATAAAAAATATGTATAGGAATACAAAGAAGTGTTCTAAATAACTTTTGACTAGCGAATGCAAATTTTTTAATTTATTAAGATATTATAGCTACCAAATTGGCTAATATTAAAAAAAAAAAAAAGGAAAGTGAAAAATGTAGTAGAGAATGTGGGAAAGTTGGGATACCAATGCACTGCTGGTGGAGTTGTGAACTGACCGAACTTTCTGGAGAGCAATTTGAAACTTTGTCCAAAGTGCAATGAAACTGTGGAGACATTTTGATACAGCAATAACATTACTAAGAATATATCCCAAAGATATATATAAAAAAGATATTCTAATATATATACATATATATATATATATTAGAATATCTTTTTTAGATATATATATATATTTGCACATATAGGTTGCACATATATATATATATATATATATACATATGAAAAGGGCTGCTAATATATATATATATATTAGCAGCCCTTTTCATAGTGGCAAAATATTAGAAATTAAAGGGATGCTGCTTAATTGTAGAAAAGATGAACAAGCTATGATATAACAAAGTTATGGGATGGTATGGTGCAGTAAGAAATAATGAACAGGCAGATTTCAGGGGAAAAACAGATTACATATGTATAAACAATATTTAGCTGTCTGGTATATTTGGAATAAATGAAGGTACCAGAGGAAGGAGAGAGGAAATATTGCAAAATATAAATGCTAATTTTTTTTCTTGACATGTACCTGGGGGAACAAAATACTATTTTAAAATCAATGTTAAAATTGTCTTTATATGTAATTAGAAAATACTATTAAAGAGAAATAAAATTATTACAGACAATAAAAATACTTAGAAACCTAACTGCCAAGACAAATCCAAGAATTATATAAACATAATTAAAAAACACTTTTCATACAAAAAGAGACAGATTAAAACAGGGGTTCTCAAACTACGGCTGGTGGACCAGATACTGCCCACTGAGGACATTTATGCGGCCAGCCAGGTTATGGCAAATGGACTGAGGGGTGGAGACAGAGTGAGAGTTTTTGTTTTTACTATAGTCTGGCCCTCCAACAGTCTGAGGGACAGTGAACTGGCCCCCTATTTAAAATGTTTGAGGACCACTGGATTAAAGCATAGAGAAATATTAATTGCTCATACATAGGCCAAGATGATATAATAAAAACGATAATCTACGTATGTTAATTGAGTAATCCAGTGCCACTTTAATCAAATTAACAAAGAAATAATTTATAGAGCTCAGAAAAAATAGTAAAATTAATCTGCAAGAACAAAAAGACAAAACTATCAAGATTGATAGTTGAATTGGGAAAAAAAAAGAAAACATGAAAGAAAGGAATCTACTTTTTATTTTATTATTATAGCTTCTTATTTAGAAATCATATGCATGGGTAATTTTTCAGCAATGACCCTTTGCAAAATCTTCTGTTCCAATTTTTCTTCTCCTTCCCTCTACTTCCTCCCCTAGATGTAAAGTAGTCCAATACATATTAAATATGTAAAGTATAAGATAAATTTAATATATGTATACATATTTATACAGTTATCTTAATTTAATTGTATCACTTAAAATAGATGTAGAACAAAAAGAAAAAACTGAGAAGGAAAACAAATTTGGTTCTTTCTCTGGGTTTAGCCAATTCTTTTCTTTACTGAACAATTGGAACTGGTTTAAATCACCTCATTGTTGAATAGAGCCCATCCATCAGAGTTGATCATTGTATAATCTTCTTGTTGCTGTGTATAATGCTTATATCTGCTTATTCCATGTAGCATCAATTCATGTAAGTTAGTCCAGGCCTCTCTGAAATCATCCTGTCGGTTATATCTTAAAAAAAATAATATACTATAATATTCATACTAATAATGATAACCATCAGTTGGAGAATGATTGAATAAGTTATGGTATATTCATGTTACGGATTATTACTGTTCTGTAAGAAATGACCAGCAGGATGATTTTTGAAAGGACTGGGGAAACTTACATGAACTGACGCTAATTGAAGTGAGCAGGACCAGGGGATCATTGTCCATGGCAATAAGATTATATGATTATCAATATTGATGGATGTAACTCTTTCCAACAATCAGATGATTCAGGCCAGTTCCAATGATCTTGTAATGAAGAGAGCCATCTACACACAGAGTGAGAATTGTGAGAACTGATTGTGGACCACAAGATAGTATTTTCACTCTTTTTTTTGTTTGTTTGCTTTCATTTTGTTTTCTTTCTCATGTTTTTTCATTTTTGATTTGATGTTTCTTGTGCAGCAAGATAATTGTATAAACATGTATACATATATTAGATTTAACATATATTTTAATATATTTAACATATATTGGATTACTTGCCATCTGGGGGGGGGGGGCAGGGGGAAAGTGGGAATGTTTGGAACATGAGGTTTTGCAAGGGTTTACATTGAAATATTGTCCATGCATATGTTTTGAAAATAAAAAGCTTTAATAAAAAAGGACTATTGAGAGGCAAATTTAGAACTGATGTAAGGAAAAGAAAGGGAAAAAAAAGAAAACACAGTTATTAATTATAGTTCTATTTCACTAGAACACAGAATACAGATGGGCTTGAAAAAATAGGATGAACCATTATGGAGAGCAATATGGAATTACGCCCCAAAAGTTATCCAACTGTACCCTTTGATCCAGCAGTGCTACTACTGGGCTTATATCCCAAGGAAATACTCAAGAAGGGAAAGGGACCTGTATGTGCCAAAATATTTGTGGCAGCCTTTTTTGTAGTGGCTAGAAATTGGAAAATGAATGGATGTCCATCAATTGGAGAATGGTTGGGTAAATTATGGTATATGAATGTTATGGAATATTATTGTTCTGTAAGAAATGACCAGCAGGAGGAATACAGAGAGGCTTGGAGAGACCTACATGAACTGATGCTGAGTGAAATGAGCAGAACTAGGAGATCATTATACACTTCAACAACAATACTATATGAGGATGTATTCTGATGGAAGTGGATATCTTAAACATAGAGAAGAGCTAATCCAATTCCAATTGATCAATGATGGACAGAATCAGCTACACCCAGAGAAGAAACCCTGGGAAATGTGTGTAAACTTTTAGCATTTTTTGTTTTTCTCCTTTTTCTCCCCTGTTATTTTTACCTTCCGAATCCAATTCATCCTTTGCAACAACAACAACAACAACAAAATTCGGTTCTGCACATATATATTGTACCTAGGGTATACTATAACATTTAATATGTATGGGAATGCCTGGCATCTAGGGGAGGGGATGGAGGGAAGGAGGGGAAAATTTGGAACAGAAGGGAGTACAATAGATAATGTTGTAAAAAATTACCCATGCATATCTACTGTCAACAAATGTTATAATAATAAAATTAATAAAAAAGTAAAAAAAAAGAAAAGGTAGGATGGCACATATTCTTAGCAACCTTTAATGCCAGACTAACAAATTTAAAATTTAATCATGATGCCAGAGAAAATCATTGAAGTATTTTCAGCACTGCTTGGCACTCTATAGTTGTCTGCTGCTAGATTATCTTGAAATTATATTATGACCCTGATGTTGAACTTTCTTGTTAAAAAGTACTTAAACTTCTGGTATTGCTACTATAATGTTACATTCATTTTACCAGATACAGTATGTCATAATAAATAGAAAGGTGACCTTTCAGGAAGAACTTCTTTCAAGTCCTAAGACACACACACACATATATATGACCTTTCAGGAAGAACTTCTTTCAAGTCCTAAGACACACACACACATATATATGACCTTTCAGGAAGAACTTCTTTCAAGTCCTAAGACACACACACACACACACACACACACACACACACACACATATATATATATATATATATATGTATGTATGTATACACACACACACACACACACACACACACACTGTGTTGTCCTGGAAAAATCACTTAACTTTTACTCTTCAACCCCACATCTAGGTCTCAAATAACTCTCTAATTCAATTTGATGATGAATGACAAGCTGCTATTTTTCCTAGGGAGGTAAAATTTATCATTGTAAATTATTTATGATGATAAAGTCACAGGTACAAACAAAATATCTTTAATGTACTTCCTACAATCATCCCTAGAGCTGAAAGAGATATCTGAGATTATCTAGACCAACTTCCTTGATTATAGAGCAAAAACCAAGAACCAGTGAGGACAATTGATGTATACAAAATAACACAGTCAGTATATAATAGAAAAAAAATTGATCCCAAATATTCCTACCCCCTGGCTACTATTCTATCCATTGTACTATAAAGCTGCTGATGAAATAACTGTAATTTGATTATGGCAGAATTGATATGGCAGTTTTGAACCCAGATTAAAAAAAAAAAAAAAAAACAAAACCTTCATTTCTTTTCTTTCTCCTGTGTCACACATCTTCCCTTAAAAGTTTAATTTTGAAAGGATCCTTAAAAAACATTTTAATCCAATCCCTTCATTTAATGGAATTGGTAATTTTCAAGGTAATGGCTACTAAAAAGAGTTTTTACTAAAATATGAGTTGCATATGAAGACAAGAAGAAGATTTTGAATTCATAAGTAATTTAAAAGGGAAAATTAAGTGATAGAAAAATGTTAATAATGAAGATTAAACTTAGAAATGTGTAATAACGAGGGTGAAGCCAAGATGGCGGAGAAAATACACTCGAATTTCTAAGCTTCCTTTTATTCTCAATACCAACTAGTTAAATCAGCCTCAAAAATAATGCTGGATTGGTAAAAACAACAAGGATTAGAAGCACAACTTACCAAACAAAGAGAATCTAGCATTTCATCAAAAAAGGTCTGTTCCAAGGGAAGGAAAAAAAAGACCAGCACAGACAGGGTTGGACTAGGGCCTAGCACATTGTGCCAAACCAGCTGGGGAGAATTCTGGGACCAGAGAAGCTACTGAGATAAAGGAACCTTGCATAGGCTGATAGCTCTACTCTGCTTGTCAAACAGCAGATCAGAAGAGAAATCAAAGGTACTTAAAAAAAAAAAAAAGTCATAGCCTGTAACTACCCCAAATCAAAAGTGACCAAACCCAGATCGTGGCATGGCTGTGCAGTTGCCTTCTGCTGTCCGGGGCTTTTCCTTGGGGCAGTCAAGAACCTGAACAGCTGGGGACATAGCCCGGGGCAGCCTCTAATCCACATAGTGTGGGGCTCAGCCTGAGGCAGTATAATTCCTGTACCAATTCCCTCAGCAGAAAAATTCCTGCAGGCAGCAGTACTCACACAGCAGCAACTGTGCTTCCCAGCAGAGACTTCTGATTTGAGTGCAAGGGCTTTCTGTGGGTCAGCTGCTAATATCCACAGGTCCACAGGGTCTTTCTGCCTGGTGTTGTGACACTTTCACTGTTCAGCCTCTAGCCTCAGGGCAGTTGTTAGGTGACACAGCGGGGTTCTTCACTGGGTACTTCCAGCAAAACTGCCCTGCTAACTACCTCTGAGGCATTTTGGGGAGGAGGGGAACTCTATCCCAAAACTCTCTCTTAGCCCTTTTACAAAAGTGCTGTATTCCATCCTATCTGGGAGGAAGCTGGTAAATTTCATACCGAAGGGGAAGACCCCCACAGAATTTTAACAATGAGTAAGAAATTGAAGAGAACAATTGACACCTTCTATACAGAGAAAGAACTGGTATCCAACCCTGAGGAGGCTAACAGCAGGCAGTCTCCAGATAATACCCTAAAGGGGAATGATACCTGCCCCGCATCACATAACTCTCTCCTAGAAGAGACTATTAAAAATTAAGAAAGTTAGAATAAAAATGGGGAAAGGAAAAAGAAAATATTCTAGAGAGTAACAATGTCCTGAAATTTGAGTTGGAAAAACTAAAGAATTAACAGGAAGTGCAGGGAAACAAAATTTGTGAATTAGAAAAGGTTAAAAAATCAAAAGAAGGTAGGATTTCTGAATTGGAAAAGATAAAAAAATCTCAAGAAAGTAAGATTTGTGAATTGGAAAAAGAAAATAACTCATTAAAAAAATTAGTGAAATGGAAAAAAATTCAACAGAGCAAAATAATTCATTTAAAATAACTCAATTGGACATATACAAAAAGAACTAAAAATGTGAATGAAGAAAAATAACTCATTAAAAATCAGGACGGAACAAATAGAAATGAATGATTCATTGAGACACCAAGAATCATATAAACAAAACAAAACAAAACAAAAAAACAAAAAAAAAAACTGAAAAGCTGGAGAATAACATCAAATAATTGCTGGGAAAATCTACAGAACTGGAAAATAGATCTAGGAGAGATAATCTGAGGATCATTGGACTTCCCAAAAACTATGATCAAAAAAAGAGCCTAGATTCTATTTTACAGGAAAACATCAAAGAGGACTGTCTAGAGATAATAGAAACAGAAGAGAAAATAGGCTTTGAAAGAATTCATCCAACACCTTCTGAAAAAGACCCTAAAAAAAAAAAAAAAAAAAAAAAAAAAAAAAAAAAAAAAAAAAAGCTCCACAGAGCATTGTGGCTAAGCTGCAGAACTACCAGACTAAGGAAAAAATATTGCAAGCAGCTAGGAAAAAAACAATTCAAATATCAAGGGGCCACAATAAGGGTCACTCAAGATCTGGCTGCCTCCACATTAAAGGATCGAAGGGCCTGGAATCTGATATTCTGAAAGGCAAAAGAACTTAGAATTTGGAATGCAACCAAGAATAAACTACCTAGCTAAGTTCAGCATTTTCTTCCATGGAAGAAGATGGACATTTAATGAAACAGAGGAATTCCATTTCTTTCTAAGAATAAAACCAGACTTAAAAAAAAAAAATTTGATCTCCAAACACAAGACTGAAGAGAAGCAGAAAAAGGTAAAAAGAACTCTTGAGAACTGTATTTCTGTTGTGGATATACAGAAAGTCCATATGTATAATTTGATTTTACTGATATAACATTAAAAAAGGGAAGTATTAAGGGAAAGAGGATAGTATCAGAAAATGGGAAAGGAGAGAAAAAAGAGGAAACTACAACCCAGAAAGAGGCAAAGAAAATCTACCACATCTGAGGGAATTTAGAGAGGGGGAGGAACATTGTGTGAATTTTACTCTCATCAGCGTAGGCTCAAAGAGTAAATAATTGACATATTTGTTTTTCAGAGAATTCTCTCTCACCTCATTAAAAGGGGGGAGAGGAAAAGAGAAAAGGAAAAGAGAAATAAGGGAAGGGTACAAGAAAGGGGAAGGAACTTAAAAGGAGTGGGAAGGGATACTAAAAAGGGAGGGCTGTGTGACACAAGTGGGGTCCATAAATTCGATACTTGGGAAGGGGTTCAGAGGGGACAAGGGGTAAAAAGCATAATCAAGGAATAATATGATGGCAGGAAATACAGAATTAGTAATTTTAACTGAAAATGTGAATGGGATGAACTCTCCCATTAAATGGAGGCAGATAGCAGACTGGATCAAAAGACAGAGACCTACAATATGTTGTTTATAGAAAACACATTTAAAGCACGGAGATACATACAGAGTAAAGGTAAAAGGCTGGGGCAGAATCTATTATTCTTCAGGTGAAGTAAAAAAAGCAGGGATAGCCATCTTTATCTGAGATCAAGAAAAAGCAGAAATTGATCTAATTAAAAGAGATAAGGAAGGAAACGATATCCTGCTAAAAGGTAGCATAGACAATGAAGACATATCAATACTAAACATATATGCACCAAGTGGTGTAGCATCTAACTTCCTAAAGGAGAAGTTAAGAGAGTTGATAGAAAAAAATGGACAGCAAAACTATAATAGTGGGAGATCTCAACCTTGCACTCTCAGAATTAGATAAATCAAACCACAAAACAAATAAGAAAGAAATTAAAGAGGTAAATAGAACATTAGAAAAAATTAGGTATGATAGATCTTAGGAGAAAACTGAATGGTGATAGAAAGGAGTATAGTTTCTTCTCAGAAGTTCATGGAACCTATACAAAAAATGACCATATCTTAGGACATAAAATCTCAAAATTAAATGTAGGAAGGCAGTAATAGTAAATGTTTTCTTCTCAGATAATGATGCAATAAAAACTGCATTCAACAAGAAGTTAGGGGTAAATAGACCAAAAAGTAATTGGAAACTAAATATTTTCATCTTAAAGAATGATTGGGTGAAACACCAAATTATAGAACAACTGATAATTACACCCAAGATAATGACAACGACGAGACATCATAGCAAAATTTGTGGGATGCAGTTAAAGTGGTTATAAGGTAAAATTTTATATTTTTAGAGGCTTACTTGAATAAAATAGAGAAAGAGAAGATCAATGAATTGGGCCTGCAACTCAAAAAGCTAGGGGAAAAAAAAAAACAAATTAAAAACCCCCAACCAAAAACTAAACTTGAAATTGTAAAATTTAAATGAGAAATCAGTAATATTGAAAGTAAAAAAAAACTATTGAATTAATAAATAAAACTAAGAGTTGGCTTTATGAAAAAGCAAATAAAATAGATAAACCTTTGGTAAAGCTGATCAGAATTAGATTCCGAAGGCATAAGTAACCTGAGTAGATAGACAGTAGTGCTAACAATTTACATTCATTTCCCAGTGTTCCTTGTCTGGGTTTCGTTATTTCTGTCCATCATTGATCAACTGGAAGTGAGTTGAATCTTCTTTATGTTGAAGATATCAACTTCCATCAGAATGCATCTTCATACAACATTGAAGTGTAAGAGATCTTCTGGTTCTATTCATTTCACTCAGCATCAGTTGATGTAAGTCTCTTCAAGCCTCTCTGTACGCCTCCTGGTGGTCATTTCTTACAGAACAATAATATTCCATAACATTCATATACCATAATTTACCCAACCATTCTCCAATTGATGGACATCCATTCATTTTCCAGTTTCTTGCTGCTTATGAAAAGGGCTGCCACAAACATTTTGGCACATACAGGTCCCTTTCCCTTTTCTAGTATTTCCTTGGGATATAAGCCCAGTAGTAGCATTGCTGGGTCAAAGGGTATTCACATTTTGATAACTTTTTGGGCATAATTCCGGATTGTTCTCCAGAATGGTTGGATTCTTTCACAACTCAGAGTTGTCTTAATTTGCATTTTTCTGATCAATAGTGATTTGGAACACTCTTTCATATGAGTGGATATAGTTTTAATTTCATCATCTGAAAATTGTCTGTTCATATCCTTTGACCATATCCTTTGGCTTCATTTCTTATAAATTAAAGTCAATTCTCTGTATATTTTGGAGATTAGTCCTTTATCACAACCTTTAACTGTAAAAATGTTTTCCCAATTTGTTACTTCCCTTCTAATCTTGTTTGCATTAGTTTTGTATGTGCAGAAACTTTTTAATTTGGCGTAATCAAAATTTTCTATTTTGTGATCAATAATGGTCTCTAGTTCTCCCTTGGACACAAACTCCTTCCTCCTCCACAAGTACGAGAGGTAACATCCCATGTTCCTCCAATTTATTTATTATTTCGTTCTTTATGCCTAAATCTTGGACCCATTTTGATCTTATCTT
This sequence comes from Sminthopsis crassicaudata, assembly GCF_048593235.1. NCBI lineage: Eukaryota > Metazoa > Chordata > Mammalia > Dasyuromorphia > Dasyuridae > Sminthopsis > Sminthopsis crassicaudata. The sequence goes on from NC_133621.1 coordinate 264,589,174, forward strand.
GGTATGTGGTGTTAAATGTGGGTCCATGCCTACTTTCTGCCATGCTAATTTCCAGTTTTCCCAGCAGTTTTTGTCAAATAATGAACTCTTATCCCAAAAGTTGGGATCTTTGGGTTTGTCAAACACTAGATTGCTTTTTTTATTCACTATCTTGCCCTGAGAGTGCAAGGTTGAGATCTCCCACTATCATAGTTTTGCTTTCTATTTCTTCTTGAAGCTCTCTTAATTTCTCTTTTAAGAATTTAGATGCTGCACCACTTGGTGCATATATGTTTAATATTGATACTGCTTCATTATTGATGCTACCCTTTAGCAGGATATAATTAGATCAATTTTTGTTTTTGCTTGATCTGAGATGAGAATGGCTATCCCTGCTTTTTTGGCTTTGCCTGAAACATAGTAGATTCTGCTCCACCCTTTTACTTTTAGTTTGAATGTATCACCCTGTTTCAGGTGTGTTTCCTGTAAACAATATATAGTAGCATTCTGACTTTTAGTCCAGTCTGCTAACTTCTTCCTCTTTATGAGGGAGTTTACCCCATTCACATTTGTGGTTAGAATGACTAATTCTATATAGCTTGCCATCCTGTTAACCCCTACTTATGCTTTTCTCCTTTCCTTCCCTCTTACCCCTCTACCCAGTATTAAACTTGTGAACACCACTTGCTTTTCACAGCCCTCCCTTTTTAGTATCCTTCTCCCACCTTAAAGTTCCTCCCCTTATATTACCCCTTTTCCTCACAATTTCTGTATTCCCTTCTGCTTAGCTTACTCCTTCCCTCTCACTTTTCAATGAAGTGGAAGAAGTTTCACCATAAATCGAATATGTCTATTGATACACACTATGTTCATCTCCCTCCTTTCTTTCACTCAGATATAATAGGTTACTTTTGCCTCTTCATGAGTACCATCATTTTACCCTTTTTTATGATATGATATAATTTCCTTTTCACCTCTAGTTTCTAGGGCAAATTATACATACATTCTTTACATATTTTTATGGCAGAAGTATAGTTCTCAAGATTTCTTTTTACCTTTTTAGAAATCTCTTGAGTTCTGTATTTGAAGATCAAACATTTTATTAGGTCTGTTTTTTTCTTCAAGAATAGATGGAATTCATTTATTTCATTAAATGTCAATCTTCTTCCCTGGAAAACGATGCTCATTTTTGCTGGGTAAGTTATTCTTGGCTGCATACCAAGTTCCCTAGCCTTTCGGAATATCATGTTCCAGGCCCTTCATTCTTTTAATGTGGATGCTGCTAGATCCTGGGTTATCCTTATTGTGGCTCCTCCATATCTGAATTGTTTTTTTCCAGCAGCTTCCAGTATTTTTTTCCCTTTGTCTGATGGTTCTTGAACTTGGCCAGTATATTTCTTGACATTTTGATTTTAGGGTCCCTTTCAGTAGCTCATCGATGAACTTTTTCCATGTCTATTTTACCCTCTTTTTCCAAAACGTCTGGGCAGTTCTCTTTGATAATTTCCTCGAAAATAGTGTCCAAGCTCTTTTTTTCCTCACATTTTTCAGGCAGTCCGATCATGCTCAAATTGTTTCTCCTGGATCTGTTTTCCAGGTCTGTTGTCTTTCCAATAAGGAACTTGACATTGTTTTCAATTGTTTCATTTCTCTGGTTCTGCTTGCCTACTTCTTGGTTTCTCCTTGAGTCATTCATTTCTACTTGTTCGAGTCTAATTTTCAATAATGTATTTTCTTCACTCACTTTTTTATATATTTTTGTAATTGTCCAATTGTGTTTTTAAGAGAGTATTTTCTTCTATGAAATTTTTTTCCATTTTATCATTTTTATTTTTTAGAGAGCTGTTTTCTTTTTCCAGCTCACTAGTCCTGTTTTCCTTGGAGTTGTTTACCTTTTCCAATTCACTAATTTTGTTTCTCAATGATTTGTTTTCTTTATCCACTCTGTCTTTAATTGTGTGGAATGACTTCTCCAGGCTCTCTTGCCAAGCTTCCCTTTCCTTTTCCCATTTCTCTTCTAGCTCTCTTGTGAGAGCCTTTTTGATTTCATCTATGAGATTCATTTGTAATGATCATATCCCCCTTAGAGGATTCCTCTAGGGACAGTCTGTTTTTAGTTTCCTCATTATTTGAAGTCTGCTCTCTCTCCATAGAGAAGCTGTCAATGGTTAAAGCCCTTTTGAATTTTTTGTTCATTTTGTCAGAGTGGGAATCGAAGAAAACAAATTGACAAGAGAAACAATTGGTCTGTTTTTGGGGGGATGGGGCTGGACGGTGTTAATGGCCTTCCTCTACAGACTGGGGGTGAGGGCAGTAGTGAGCCATTAACAGGACAGGGATGGCTGTGCTGAGTCTGTGCTCTGAGGCTCTAAGAACCAGCTGAGTCACTCCAGGTGGGGGTTGGGGGTGGCCAGGTTCTGAGAGATGCTAGTTTTTGGGGTTTTAATCTTCACCTCCGGTGTTTACACCCTCTCCGCTGCTCCTGGCTTGCTGCAAAGACAGAGTATCCACCCTGGGGTAAAAAAGTCTTTTCAAAGAAACGGTAGAGATCATACCCCCCTCTGGTCTGAACTGTGTGAGCTGTCTGTCTCTCTCTGGATTGCCTGCCCTCAATCTGCACCCAGTCTGTTTGACCCAACCCCAAGCAAACACAGACCTTCTCTGGTGAATTTCAAGGATGTCTTCTGTTGGTGATTATTTGTGGGTTTCTTTTGCAGTCAAGCATTAATTCAGAGGCTTGTCATGAAGTAAGATCTGAGAGACAACATAGAGCTCAAGCAGCTGTCTGCCTCCATGCCGCCATCTTGGCCAGAAGTCCTCTAAAGGTATATTATAAAGCAGCAGTCACCAAAAACATTTGGTATTAGCTAAGAAATAGATTAGTTCATCAGTGGAACAGATTAGGTACACAGGATAAAATAGGATACAACTATAGCAATCTAGTGTTTGACAAACCCAAAGATACCAATTTTTGTGATAAGAATTCATTATTTGAAAAAAAAAACTATTGGGAAAACTGGAAATTAGTATGCCAGAAATCAGATATGGACCCACACTTAACACCATATACCAAGATAAGATCAAAATGGGTCCATAATTTAGGCAGATTAGAGGAACAGAGGATAGTCTACCTCTCAGACTTGTGCAGGAAGAAGGAATTTATATCCAAAGCAGAACTAGAGATCATTATTGATCACAAAATAGAAGATTTTGAATACATCAAAATAAAAAGCTTTTGTACAAACAAAACTTATGCAAACAAGATCAGAAGGGAAGTAACAAATTGGGAAAATATTTTTACAGTTAAAGGTTCTGAAAAAGGCCTCATTTGCAAAATATATAGAGAACTGACTCTAATTTACAAGAAATCAAACCATTCTCCAATTGATAAATGGTCAAAGGATATGAACAATTTTCAGATGATGAAATTGAAACTATATCCACTCATTTGAAAGAGTGTTCCAAATCACTACTGATCATAGAAATGCAAATTAAGACAACTCTGATATACCACTACACACCTGTCAGATTGGCCAAGATGACAGGAAAAGATAATTATGAATGTTGGAGGGGATGTGGAAAAACTGGGACACTGATGGATGCATTGTTGATGGAGTTGTGAAAGAATCCAACTATTCTGAAGAGCAATTTGGAACTATGCCCAAAAAGTTATCAAATTGTGCATACCCTTTGATCCAGCAGTGCTACTACTGGGCTTATACCCCAAGGAAATACTCAAAAAGGGAAAGGGACCTGTATGTGCCAAAATGTTTGTGGCAGCCCTTTTTGTAGTGCCTAGAACCTTGAAAATGAATGGATGCCCATCAATTGGAGAATGATTGGGTAAATTATGGTATATGAATGTTATGGAATATTATTGTTCTGTAAGAAATGACCAGCAGGATGAATACAGAGAGGCTTGGAGAGACTTACATGAACTGATGCTGAGTGAAATGAGTAGAACCAGGAGATCACTATATACTTCAATAACGATATTGTATGAAGATGTATTCTAATTGAAGTGGATATCTTCAACATAGAGAAGATCCAATTCAGTTCCAGCTGATCAACAATGGACAGAAATAACTACATCCAGAGAAGGAAAACTGGGAATGGAGTGTAAAATGTTTGCATTATTGTCTTTCTACACAGGTTACTTATACCTTCGGAATAGTATTATTACTGTGCAACAAGAAATTTGGTTTTACACACATATATTGTATCTAGTATATACTATAACACATTTATTATATATAGATGGGATTGCCTGTCATCTATGGGAGGGAGTAGGGGGAGGGAGGGGAAAATTTGGAAAAGTCAATACAAGGAATAATGTTGTAAAAAAATTACCCATGCATATGTACTGTCAAAAAAAAAATTTTAATTATAAAATTAATAAATTTAAAAAAAGAAATGTGTAATAACAAACTGATTCAAGTTAATTCCAATGGTTTTGTGATGAAGATAGCCATCTGTATCCATAGAGTGGCCTGTAGGGATTGAGTGTGGATCACAATATAGTATTTTCACTTTTTTGGTGTGTTTTTTTGCTTACATTTTGTTTTGTTTCTCTCTTTTTTTTTATTTTTCATCTGATTTTGTGGTGCAGTATGTTAATTGTGGAAAATGTATAGACAAGTTCCTCATGTTTAACATATATTGGATGATTTGCTGTCTAGGGAATGGGGTGTGAAGAAGGAAAGAAGAAAAAAATTGGAACATAAGATTTTGCAAGGGTGAAACTACCTATGCATGTAGTTTTGAAAATAAAAAGGTTTATATAAAAAAGAAATATGTCATGAATATATTACATATACTTATATTTATATACATATATGTATATGATAGATAGATAACTGCATGTGTGTGTGCCTCTGTGTGTGTGTATGTGTGATGAATAAAGGTAAGTCCCATCAACATTTTTGAACAGTCTGAAGGAAATAACCAAACAGAATGGGGCAGGAGGAATTGTCCTCCAAACATTTGGTTTTTGGAAAGATGTTAGGTTTTTTTGTTTTTTGTTTTTTTTTTGGAGAAAGTTGCATGAATTTTTTTTCATGGGTGATTGCAAGTGTGCTCTAAAATTACTTTATAGAATTAGGGTGAATTCATGGGGCAATGAGAGGAGAAAGAAAGACTAAAATAAAACTGACATTCAGAATTCAACATTGTGCTGAATCACCTACCATTTGAAATCAATTATAGGTTTCAAGTTACTTCCAAGATTAAACACATTTATGTTTCACTGAGAAAGTCAAGAAGACATTTAAATGACAACCAGTGACACCATGTGAAACTTAGAAAGAAAGTGTTTCAGTTGATGGCTCCCCTGGTTTTAGAGGCAAAGCTGGCTGTAGATATCTCCCTGTTTCCCCCAATACTCCCCACATCACAATCAAGAGTGTGAAATGATTCCTTTGGCAGAGAGGTTCAGTCCTCAAGCTCCTAGAAGATGAATATGAAAACACAGCTACAAATAGCCTTGGCATTGCATCCTGTTTTCAGAAGACTTCCCCCAGCTTATGAGTATACCTTCCAGCAGACTGTTGTTCCACAGAACTTTCACAAATCAGATTCTTGCAAAGAAAAACTATCTAACAAGGTTTCACTCATGTGGGTGGGAATTGGCAAGAAGCTTTGAAGTTTGTTCAGATATATCACAATTTTGCTTGTTGGAAAGCCAGAGGATTTGGTAAACATTTAAAATTTCATGCATCCCAAGGAATTAAATAACCATAATGAAAACAGCACAGTCTTTGAATTAATCAATGAAAAATCATTTATTAAGTGCTTATTATGTGCAAATGCACCAGAGTAAGCACTGGGGAATGAAACAGAAAAAAAAGTAAGATAGCCCTTTCTCTCAAGGAATTGACATTCTAATTGGGTAAGACACTAGATTGGGCAGTAGATAGAATACTGGTTCTGGAGTCAAGAAGACACATCTTTGTGAATTTAAATCTGGCCTCAGACAATTAATAGTTGTGTAATCCTGGATAAGTCATTCAATCTTGTTCAATAACAACAAAAATAACAAAAATACTAGGGTGGCTGAGATTGGTGGATCACTTGAACTTAGGAGGGCTGACTACCAGCAAGACCAAAACTTATTGGGTTTCTGAATCATATCTGCCATCAATATGTCAAACCAAGGGGAGTAGCGAGCTATCAGACTGGTTAAGAAAATGTTGGGACATAGATGTGGTACAGCAGAGAGAGTAATGGTCTGGAGTCAGGAACGTTCTCCCTGAATTCAAATTTTATCTCAGGCACTTAGTAGAGCTGTGACCCTGTGCAAATAATTTAACCCTGTTTTCTTCCATTTCTTCATCTATAAAATATATTGGTAAAGGAAATGGCAAACTGTTGTAGTATCTCTGCCAGGAAAACCTCAAATGGAATCACAAAGAGTCAGAAATACCTTAAATGACTAAATAACAATAAACTAAATATAGCAGGATTCATCTGCAGGAAGTTTGGAAAGGACCAATCACCCTTAGGTGCAAGGGCAAGGTACATAGTAAGGATCAGTATGTATGGCAAATTTGGACATTACAATAAGCATATATAAAAACATATAAGTGTGCTTGAACATTTATAATGTGTCATTTTACTTTAGAGAGTGCTTTGGCCATACAGAAAAGTTAAGTGATTTGCCTAGCTTCATAAAGACATCATGTGGAAGAAGTGGGATTGAACCCACATTTTCCTAAATTACAAAACCATCAATGAAAAAAAAAATGCTGCCAGACTACATTAGTTCAAGAAGTTCCTATCCAAGAGTGTAAAATTATAAGTTAAGTAAAATAAAACAAAACAAAACAAAATCCAGGAATCTTCAACTTCTAACCTCAATCTCAATTCCAATTTGGTGCAGTATATAGAGGTTCAAATTCTGTCAAAGACAATTACTTTCAACTATAAGCAAAACACTCAAACTCTTTGTGACTCAGTTTGTTCATTTGTTAAATGAAAAAGGTCTGGGACTTGCCTTCCAGCTCTAAATCTGGGATTTAACTACAGTACAATAATCACTAGTTATATGTCTATTTCAGAGTTCTTCCCACAGTTTCCATGAATGAATGGATTATGCCTTAGCCAAATAATACCTGGTACATTGTAAATGCTTAATAAATACTTATTGACTAATTCAAGCACTTACAAGTTTTCTTGTATTTGTTTTTATAAATAAAAATTTAATTACTTCAATTCACAACTGAAAGTAAAAGTCCTTGAAAAAGCATATGTTGCAAATGTGTTGACAGTTATGCCTGAGTATCAACATTACACTCTAACACACACTATACATTAATTAGGGTAACTGCCAGCTTTATGAGAGAAAATGTGGAGGAAGATGGGTAAAGAGTACACATACATAATTTGGTTAAGGAAGAAAAATGATTGTTAACATCAATGAAAAACATTCATAGGAGACATAGTATGAATAACTATACAGTCTAGACCAGAGTTCCTCAAACTACAGCCCGAGGGCCAGATCACTGAGAACCTTTATGCAGCCGGCCAGGTTATAGCAAAATCAGATCAGTAGTGACATTCAACCTAAACTCACGTTAGCAAAGCACACAACGGCACTGGGCTGAGGTTCATAGTTTTTTTTTTTTTTTTTTTTTTTTTTTTTTTTTTTTTTTTTACTATAGTCCCGTCCTCCAACAGTCTGAGGGACAGTGAACTGGCCTCTATTTAAAAAGTGTGAGGACCACACTCTAGACTAATTTTCCCCCTAAAAGACAATGAAAATTCCATGCAGCTTAATTGTTCCAGGGAATGGAAAAGAAGAGAGCAACTAAAGGCTGTAGTGGATAGAGTAATAACTCTGAAGTCAGGAGGACCTGAGTTCAAATCTGGCTTCAAATATTTAACATTTCCTAATTGTATGACCCTGGGCAATTGCTAAAAAAAAAAAAAAAAAAAAAAAAAAAAAAAAAAAAAAAAAAAGCTCAATGCTTGATGGGTTGGGCGCTCAACAGTTTTGATGCACCTTTTTACTGGATGTATCACTTTAGCAAATGCATAAAGTACATCCATTGGGAACAATATGGTCAATATGTCAATATGGTCTTCTTAACTTTTCAAGAAGTTCATAAAATAAAAGTAATGTTCTTATATGGTTTTACCTAGAGCTCAGGAATCCTTGTGTGTATATGGTTCAGGGCCCCTCTTTCTATCTGAATATGATACCATTGATGCAAAGGAAGACTTTCCTGATCCCCTTAATTAACATATCTTTTCTTTTTCTTTTCAAATTGCCATATTTAGACTTAATTATTTACATGATGCATACCAATCAACACATAGAATATAATATGGACAGAGGACATTCTTGATTTATGATTGCCTCATAGAAAAACTCCACTGAGGAATCTTTCTTTACTAAAGCCTAATCATTTCTTTTTCTGCAAATGATGGAGGGAGGAATAGATGGATGGATGGATGGATGAATGAAAAAGAATTTATTTAGTGTTTATTTTGTGTAAAGCACTATGTCAAATAAAGGAGGATACATTGAAAAAAACAACTGTCCCTGTATCAAAGAGATCATGTTTGAATGGGAGAACACCCAGAGGTGTGTTGGGGTCACCTTTAAGTTGGCTTTCAAGCGGATTATATTTTTAGTGTGAGCATTTATGCCTGAAAAATTGACAAATGCTAAAAATCCATATTTTATGTATTATTTTTTTGTTGTCAACTGAAGAGAGTGATGAGAAAAAAAAGTTACCAATGCAGATTAAATTTAATAATGTGTTGGGCCTAGCCCTAGAAAGACCACATTATATATGAGATTTCAACTTCAAGTCAAATGGAAATGTTTAATAGTTGCTAGAGTATATTGATATAGCACATTGCAATGCATTTTCTTGGATGCAATTTGCACTGATACAACCATTTGTGTTGTTTAATCATTTCAGGAAATTCTTTTCTAGCTATTCAATAAACATTATTGCTAAGGGGATGAGAGATTCTGGAAATTCCCCAAAGATGGTAATTGGTTAAGAGGTTAGCATTGCTGATGAGGAGTACCAGTCCATTCTCCAAAGGCTTTGAAAAACCTGGGCTGGCAGTTAGTGGTCTACATGGAGACAATTGGAGGGTAAACAATTTGTTTAGAGTTACATAGTCATTGTATTTTAAAATCCACTGACCATGTCTTTCTTACATAAGGCAAGCACTCCATCTATTTTTGCATCCCTCATCTTTTCTACAATATGTAGATATTTTATTTTAATGTATGAAACTGCTTCAAAAATTGTGATAATAATATTTTCAATAAGTACAAACCATTATAGATTAACCAATCCTAGGCTAAAATAATTTGCCTACTAAATACATACTATTTTAGTCAAGTTGACAAGTGTTTAATAAGATACAATTATGTGCCAAAAACTATTCTAGGCACAAAAATGAAACAATTCCTGTCACAAAGAGGTTACATTAGATCAGAAAGAAATTATATATATATATATATATATATATATATATATATATATATATATATATATATATATATATATATATATATATATATATATATATAAAGAATACACAAAATATATTCCAGGTAAATTTAAAGTAATTACTTGTAATATATTTTGTTTTTCCTTCGAAAAAATTACTCATAAAATTTTTTAGAACCTCTTAAATCATAGTTACTCCAGTGCTGCCTTTCTTCTTATTTTAATAGCTTCTCCTTCAAAAAAAAATCATATTCTTCTGTGTCCTATTCTTCTTAATAAGGATTCTAAAGGGAGCTTATTATAGTACAAGGATTTTTGGTCAGCCTTGCAGGACTAAATTTCCATTGTGTGCAATTTCACAAAACCCCATTCTGGCTTCAAGGTGGAAAGCTTGTCTAAGTACATTCAAATTTTGATTATCCACTTGTGGATTGTAAACTTGGCAAATATATTTTTAAACCCTGACTTGCTTCTTTGGGAATACAAACACACACACACACACACACACACACACACACACATACACACACTTCCCTGTCCTTCAACTAAAAATGCTTGCAGAACACCTTTGTGTTTTTTTTTTTTTATATTTTTCAGGTTAATATGGGAATGAGTAGCTCAAACTATATTTCATTATAATTATTAATATTTTTCAATATTAGATAATGGGAAACAAATCTTGAGAGTATACACTACAGACAATAAACACATTATGTATTCCATAGCCAAAACCAAACAGTTCTTTAATAATCGAATTTTTTGTTTAGCCAAGTGAATATATTATTTTAAAATGTGGCTAAATGACAACTTAAGAGGTATCTGTGTGTAACTAACATATGCTACATATGTATGTTTGTGTGTATACATATAAAACGTGTTTCAATTCAATAAACATTCATTCATTAACTATATATTGTTTCCCTGTTGAGTAATGGTCCAAAGGATTTTCAACATTTGGATGATATCTGGATTTCACGTTTGTTGTATGTGAAATTTTGTTTATGATCTAAATGGTCTCAAAGGTTACTTGCTAACTCCACTCATATTCCTTTGATCGAATGCCTTCACTCAAGAAGCTTCCAAACTAATAGTGATTTGGCTCAGTTGTTTTGAAAATACTATCTATTTTCTGCCTGTACTTCCCAGAATCACAGTTTCTTTTTCAAATGCACTGGGTTGGCAGAGGGAGAAGAGGATGGAATCTAAATTGTAGAGAAAGGAAAGGAAATTTCTAAACCAAAAAAAGAAAGTAGAGTTTGTTTGTCACTTATTGCTTGAAAATGACTGGAAATTAAAATAAGATAAACCATAAATATGATATTAGTTTTGTGGAAAAATATCCAAATACTGGAAAATCATTCTTCAGAATACAACAGCTTTTTCTCCTGTGTGCGTGTGTGTATGTGTGTGTGTGTATAATTGTATATACATATGTAGATGTATAGCTGATAGAAAAATAGACATGATCATAGATATATAATTTAATATAGATATAGATTTAAATATATTATTTATGTGTGTAGGCAACTAGGAGGAGAGAAGGTATGACACTGGGCTTAGAATGAGGAAGATTCTGGCCTCAGACATTTTTTTGAATATACAACTCTGGGCAAGTAACTTAAGTCTGCTGCCTTAGTTTCCTCATAAGAAAAATGAGCTGGATAAAGAAATGGAAAAACCTAAATTGTATCACTTAACTCAGCTAAAATGACTAAACAATAACAACATTTGTATATACCACCTCAAAATTGGATCAAAAGATTTAGAAAGCTCTACTTCTGTGTATGCACAGATTTATTAGAGAGGCATGATAGATCATCTTTTATGAATTAATGTTTAAATTTCAGGTTGATGAGACACTGATGCATTGTTGTGAAAGAATCCAATCATTCTGGAGAGCAATCTGGAATTATGCCCAAAAAGTTATCAAATTGTGCATACCCTTTGATCCAGCAATGGGATCATATCCCAAAGAAATACTAAAGAAGGGAAAGGGACCTGTATATGCCAAAATGTTTGTGGCAGCCCTCTATGTGGTGGCCAGAAACTAGGTAGATGCCCATCAACTGGAGATTAGCTGAATAAATTGTGGTATATGAATATTATGGAATATTATTGTTCTGTAAGAAATGACCAGCAGGATAATTTCAGAAAGATCTGGAGAGACTTACATGAACTGATGCTGAGTGAAATGAGCAGGACCAGGAAATCATTATATACTTCAACAATAATACTATATGATGATCTCATAGCAAAATGTGTGGGATACAGCCAAAGCAGTAATAAGGGGAAGTTTTATATCTCTAACAGGCCTACTTGCATAAAATAGATAAAGAGAGGATCAACGAATTGGGCTTACAAATAAAATTGCTAGAAAAGGAACAAATTAAAAACCCCCAGAAAAACACAAAACTTGAAATTCAAAAAATAAAAGGTGAGATTAATAAAATTTAAAGTAAAAACACTATTGAATTAATTAATAAAACTAAGAGTTGGTTCTATGAAAAAAACAACAAAATAGACAAACCCTTAGTAAACCTGATTAAAAAAAGGAAAGAGAAAAAGCAAATTGTTAGTCTTGAAAATGAAAAGGGAGAATGCACCACTAATGAAGAGGAAATTAGAACAATAGTTAGAGCAATTTTGCTCAACTTTATGACAATAAATTCGATAACTTAAATGAAATGGAAAAATACCTTCAAAAATATAGCTTGCCCAGATTAACAGAGGAAGAAGTAGTCTAAATAGTCCCATCTCAGAAAAAGAAATAGACCAAGCTATTAACCAACTTCCTAAGAAGAAATCCCCAGGACCAGATGGATTTACATATGAATTCTACCAAACATTTAAAGAACAACTAACTCCAATGTTTTATAAACTATTTATAAAAATAGGGATTGAAGGAGTCCTACCAAATTCCTTTTATGACACAGACATGGTACTGATACCTAAACCCAGGTAGATAGAAAACTGAGAAAGAAAACTCTAGACCAATCCTTAATGAATATTGATACTAAAATCTTAAATAATTTATTAGCAAAATGACTTCAGAAAATCATCCCCAGGATAATATACTATGACCAACTGGGATTTATACCAGGAATGCAGGGCTGGTTTAATATTAGGAAAACTATTAGTATAATTGGCCATATTAATAATCAAATTAATAAAAACCATATGATCATCTCAATAGATACAGAAAAAGCATTTGATAAAATCCAACATCCATTCCTACTAAAAACGCTTGAGAGTATAGGAATAAATAGACTATTCCTTAGAATAATCAGGAGCATATATTTAAGACTATCAGTAAGCATAATATGCAATGGAGATAAGCTGGAACCTTTTCCAGTAAGATCAGGAGTGAAACAATGTTGCCCACTATCACCATTACTATTCAATATAGTACTAGAAATGCTAGCCTCGGCAATAAGAGCCAAGAAAGAGATTCAAGAAATTAGAGTAGGAAATGAGGAAATCAAACTATCACTCTTTGCAGATGACATGATGGTATACTTAGAGAACCCCAAAGCTATCAGTAATAATTCAGAATTTTAGCAAAGTGGCAGGATACAAAATAAATCCACATAAATCCTCAGCATTTTTATACATTACCAACACAATCCAACAGCAAAAGATACAAAGAGAAATTCCATTCAAAATAACGGTGGAGTATAAAATATTTGGAAATATATCTACCAAAGGAGAGTCAGGAATTATATGAGAAAAATTACAAAACACTTGCCACAAAAATAAAGTCAGATTTAAATAATTGGAAAGATATTGAGTGCTCTTGGATAGGCCGAGCGAATATAATTAAGATGACAATACTCTCTAAACTAATCTATTTATTTAGTGCTATACCAATCAGACTCCCAAGAAACTATTTTAATGACCTAGGAAAAATAACAACAGAATTCATATGGAACAACAAAAGGTCAAAAATTTCAAGGGAACTAATGAAAAAAAAATTAAATGAAACTGGTCTAGCTGTACCAGATCTAGAACTATATTATAAACCAAGAGTCACCAAAACCATTTGGTATTGGCTAAGAAATAGACTAGTTGATCAGTGGCATAGGTTAGGTTCACAGGACAAGATAGTGAATAAAAATAGCAATCTAGTATTTGACAAACCCAAAGATCCCAACTTTTGGGATAAGAATTCATTATTTGACAAAAACTGCTGGGAAAACTGGAAATTAGTATGTCAGAAACTAGGCATGGACCCACATTTAACGCCATATACTAAGATTAGATCAAAATGGGTCCAAGATTTAGGCATAAAGAACAAAATCATAAATAAATTGGAGGAACATGGGATGGTTTACCTCTCAGACTTGTGGAGGAGGAAGGAGTTTGTGTCCAAGGGAGAACTAGAGACCATTATTGATCACAAAATAGAAAATTTTGATTACACCAAATTAAAAAGTTTCTGCACAAACAAAACTAATGCAAACAAGATTAAAAGGGAAGTAACAAATTGGGAAAACATTTTTACAGTTAAAGGTTCTGATAAAGGCCTCATCTCCAAAATATACAGAGAATTGACTTTAATTTATAAGAAATCAAGCCATTCTCCAGTTGAGAAATGGTCCAAGGATATGAACAGACAATTTTCAGATGATGAAATTAAAACTATTTCCACTCATATGAAAGAGTGTTCCAAATCACTATTGATCAGAGAAATGCAAATTAAGACAACTCTGAGATATCATTACACACCTGTCAGATTTGGTAAGATGACAGGAACAAAGAACAATGAATGTTGGAGGGGCTGTGAGAAAACTGGGGCACTGATGCATTCTTGGTGGAGTAGTGAAAGAATCCAACCATTCTGGAGAGCAATCTGGAATTATGCCCCCAAAAGTTATCAAAATATTCATACCCTTTGACCCAGCCGTACTACTACTGGGCTTATATCCCAAGGAAATACTAAAGAAGGGAAACGGACCTGTATGTGCCAAAATGTTTGTGGCAGCCCTTTTCATAGTGGCTAGAAGCTGGAAGATGAATGGATGTCCATCACTTGGAGAATGGTTGGGTAAATTATGGTATATGAATGTTATGGAATATTATTGTTCTGTAAGAAATGACCAGCAGGAGGAATACAGAGAGTCTTGGAGAGACTTACATCAACTGATGCTGAGTGAAACGAGCAGAACACTTCAACAATTATACTATATGAGGATGTATTCTGATGGAAGTGGATATCTTCAACATAGTTAAGAGCTAATCCAATTCCAATTGATCAATGATGGACAGAATCAGCTACATCCAGAAAAGGAACACTGGGAAATGAGTGCAAACTGTGAGCATTGTTTTTTTTGTTTGTTTGTTTTTGTTTTGTTTTGTTTTGTTTTGTTTGTTTGTTTGTTGTTTGTTTGTTTTGTTTTGTTTGTCTTCCCAGATTATTTTTACCTTTCCAATACAATCCTTTCTTTGCAACAACAACAACAAAATTTGGTTCTGCACATATATATTGTACCTAGGATATACTATAAGATATTTAATATGTATTGGAATGCCTGCCATCTAGGGGAGGGGGTGGAGGGAAGGAGGGGAAAAACTCAGAACAGAAGAGAGTACAAGGGATAATGCTGTAAAAAAATACCTATGCATATGTACTCTCAAAGAAAATGTTATAATTCTAAAAATTAATAAAAAAATTAAAAAAAAAATAAATTAGGAAAAAATTAATTAATTAATTAATTAAAATAAAAGCAACTTAAGAGAACAATGGATAGTCCACATCTTAGATCTATGGAGAGCAAAGAAAATTAAGGGCAAAGAAGAACTAGAGAACATTAGAATTTTTTTAAATGGATAATTTTGATTACATTAAATTTAAAAGATTTTCTACAAACAAAACTAATATAGACAAGATTCGAAACAAAGCAGTAAATGGGGGAAATATATATCTAAGAACTGTGATAAAGATCTCATTTCTAAAATATATAGAGAATTCTGTCAAATTTATAAAAAATACAAGTCATTTTACAACTGATAAATAGTCAAAGAATATGAACAGACAATTTTCAGGTGAAAAAATTAAAACCATTTCTAATCATATAAAAAATACAAGATCACTATTGCTCAGAGAAATGTAAATTAAGACAACTCTGAGGTACCACTACACACCTCTCATATGATTATAAGCAAAGATAATGAAGCATGCTGGAGAGAATGTGGGAAAACTGGAACACTAATACATTGCTGGTGGAGTTATGAACTGATCCCATATTTCCGGATAGCATTTTGGAACTATGCTCAAAGGGCTGTCAAACTGTCCATACTCTGGACAGTGTTTCTTTCTTTTTTTCTTTTTTTAACATATATAAAATAAAATTTTATTTGATCTGGATGATCCTATATCCATTTTATATTGGATGATTTTATTTACAGTTTCTTGTCTTTTTTAAAATTTATTTTTCCATTTCTTTATTTTTTTTTATTTTACAAAAAATTTATGCATAGGTAATTTTCCAGCATTGACAACTGCAAAACCTTTTGTTTCAACTTTTCTCCTCCTGTCCTCCATCCCTTCCCCCAGATGGCAGGTTAACCAATACATGTTAAATATGTGAAAATATAAGTTAAATACATGTCCAAACAGTTATTTTGCTGAAACAGTGTACAAATAGCCTGTGAAGGAAGTCAAAAATGTAGGCAGACAAAAATATAGGGATTGGGAATTCTATGGTTCACAGTGGTTCATAGTCAACTACAAGAGTTCTTTCACTGGGTATAGCTGGTTCAGTTCATTACTGCTCTCTTGGAACTGATTTGGCTCATCTCATTGTTGAAGAGGGCCTCGTCCATCAGAATTGATCATCATATAGTATTGTTGTTGAAGTCTATAATGATCTCTTGGTCCTGCTCATTTCACTCAGCAGCAGTTCATGTAAGTCTCTCTAGGCCTTTCTGAAATCATCCTGTTGGTCATTTCTTACAGAACAATAATATTCCATAATATTTATATATGACAACTTATTCAGCCATTCTCCAATTAATGGGCATCCACTCAGTTTCTAGTTTCTAGCCATTACAAAGAGGGCTGCCACAAACATTCTTGCACACATATGTCCTTTTCCCTTCTTTAAAATCTCTTTGGGATATAAGCCCAGTAATAACACTGCTGGATCAAAGAGTATGCACAGTTTGATAACTCTTTGAGCATAGTTCCAAATTGCTCTGCAGAATGGCTGCATGTCTTCACAATTCCACCAACAATGTATCAGTGTCCCAATTTTCCCACATCCCCTCCAACATTCTCCAGCAGTGTTTCTAATGAACTTATTGCTCAAAGAAATCATAAAAATGGGGAAAGGATTAATATGTGCAAAAATGTTCTAGCAATCCTGTTTATAGTGTCAAGGAACTGAAAACTGAGTGGATGTCCATGAGTAGGGAAATGGCTAAATGAACTCTGTTATATGCATGTACTTGAATATTATTGCTATTAAAAAATGATCAGCAACCTAATTTCAGAAAGGTCTGCAGAGATTTACATGAACTGATGTTAAGGGAAATGAGCATAACCAAGAGAACATTTTATACAACAACAACAACAATATTATGTGATGATTACCTCTGATGGACTTGGCTCTTTTCAACAATGAGGTGATTCAGGCTAACTCCAATAGACTTATGATGGAGATAGCCATCTACACCCAGAGAGAGGACTGTGGGAACTGAATGTGTACCACAACATAGTACTTTCACCATTTTTGTTGTTGCTTTTTTTTTTCTCTTTATCATTTTTCCCTTTTTGATCTAATTTTTTGTTGTGCAGGATGATGAACATATGTGTAAAATAATTGCATATGTTTAACCTGTATCAAATAACTTGCTGAATAGGGGAGGAGAGTGGAGAGAAGAGAGGGAAATAATAACACAAGGTTTTGCAAGAGTGAATGTTGAAAATAAATTTTGAATTTTTTGTATTTTAAAAACTTTGAAAAAAACTATTATTAAAAACCCAAAAAACTAAAAAAAGAAAAAAAGAAAAGAAATTAAGACTAGCACTGAAATAGGCTATACAGCTACATTATAATTTTATAATTTCTCAATAAGAAGATGAATGTAAAGCAGAAGTGGGAAAACATAAGTTTTAGTATTCCAAAGGAAATGAGATGAACTCCTTGAGGAAAAACAATCCTTCAGTACTTTGTCTATCCCCAATGGATTTAATAACCTGATTCTGTATTTTGTCTTTCCCTCAGTCTGCCCCAAAAATCTGAAGTTGTGCTCACTGGGAGTTAGAGAACCTAGGTTTAAAAAGAGGCTAAGTAGACAAGTATTTGATGCTAGGTTAATTGCCTTTAATTACCTCATTTGCTTTATCAGAGAAAGAAAGGCTCAGAATGCTGTTTTTTCCCTTTTCTAAATCTCTAGCTGTTATCTCACCAGCAGTTTTCTACTGGATATAGACAGCTCCTGTTTCTGTCTCTCCTTGTGATTCCTCTGAACTCAATAGAAAAAAAAATCCCTAAACATGGCAATTCTTTACTGATACCTGAAATCCTTTGAGATTCTAAGTTTTCTCCCACACTTGGATGAATTGTTGGATATAACCTTTAATGGGGAAAATATTGACTATATACATCCATTTTTCAATTGATTTTTTTTAAAAGACAGGCTTATTAATATTGTTAGTATAAAGGTTCATTCAAATGAAGGGGAAAACAAAACTGGTTTTTGGCTACATTCCAAGTGAAGATGCATAGAAGACTGAATTGTATTTGCTGCAGAAGGATTTATTAATTCCTAGTGTTAACTAGACAGTTTTTAAAAATACAAAGATAAAAAGGAAAGGAAAGAAGGAGGGATGAGGGAGGGAGGGAAGGAGAAAGAAAGGAACAAAGAGAAGAAATGAAAGGAGAGAGGAATGAAGGAAGGAATAAAAGGGAGGGAGGAAGGGAGGAAAGGAGGGAAAGAGAAAAGAAGGGAAGGAAGGACAGAGGAAGAGGAAAAATAATAATTGATTGAATGTTTTCTGTGCACCAGGCACTGTACTATACATTTCATAAATATGAGTTTATTTGATCCTCTCAACAAATCTTACAGGTAGACATCTAAGGAGAAGATGAATTGGATTTCCTGAGAAGAGCTTGTCACAAATGAGAGTCCCCAACCTAGAGACTTCTTCAAGCAAACAAATAACAATAATGACTACAAACATCTCTTCCCTCAACAAAGTTATGTTTACTAGAAATGCCACAGGGATGTCACTTAACCTCTTTGGTTCTCAATTTACTCATCTGTAAAATGAAGGGCTTGGATTAAAAGTATTCTAACATCCTTTTGAGGGCCAAAGCTATAATCTGTGTAGTAACTTTCTAAATTTTTAAGTATAAATGCCAAAAATTATCTGCCTATAATATTTTAGATGCCTCCTTTCAACAGAAGGGGTAAAATGGGTGAATTTCTTTTGGTTAAATCATTCCTTATACAATATTTAAATAGGTCACACAACCAAGGAGTTTATGGTTGCTTCTGAAATGCTTTGACTTTTAATTAATGCCTGAGAGAAATTCCTTTGACTTTCCTTTAGAGTAATTTTGCATTGTAATATTCACCAGTTCCAAAGCTCCAGTTGCAAAAAACAAGAACTCTACTTATTGGGGAAAATGAAAGAAAATGTTTTTTCTCACCAAATGGAAATATCAGAGAAAATGTATGGGCTGTATTAATTCATAAAGAGAATTATAATTTTGTTATGTTTTTATAAATAACAAATAAATTTCCTAAATTTATAAAAAATGAAAAATAATTGTACTTTATTAAAATTAAATGTTCCTGTTCATCAAGAGCTAAATAGGCTAATGTCATGAGCACATAATATTCAAAGAGAAACTGTAAAACATATACAATTTTCTGAAAACTTTTTAATAAGTGAAATGATAATTAAAACAATGCTGAGGTTTACTTCCTATTGCTCAAATTGGCAAACACATTAAAAAAAGAAAAGGAAAATGGCAATTGTGAGAGGGAAAGTGAGAATATAGTCACCTCTCATGCACTTTTGATGGAGGTAACTGGTTCAACCATTCTTTAAAATAATTTATAATGCTCCCCCAAACACAATAAACTATGCCTTTCCTTTGACCAAGAGATGTCATTGTTGCCTCCCATGAAAAGGTTAAAAAAAAAGCAAAAGAACCCATGTGAAAAAAATATTTAGCAAAACTTTCTGTTATACCAAAGAACAGGAGGAAAAAGTGTGATTTTTTCAATTGGGTAAAGCCTGAACAAATTATGATGTAAGATCTAATATAATTGTGCCGTAAGAAGAGATGAAAGGGATGGATTGAAAGAAATCAAGAAAAACTTTATTAAAGATAGAGTGAAGTGAGTCAACCTGGAGAATAATTTATACAATATTGTGAAGAAAAAATGTGTGTGTTGTGTGGTGTGGTGTGTGTGTGTGTGTGTGTGTGTGTTAGAGAAAGAGAGAGAGAGAGAGAGAGAGAGAGAGAGAGAGAGAGAGAGAGAGAGAGAGAGAGACAGAGACAGAAACAGAGAGACAGAAACAGAGAGACAGAGAGAGACAGAGAGAGAGATAGTGTTGGGACATCTGGTTAGTATTGTGGATAAAGCCCAGGAGTAAAGTAGGGCAGATGTGAATTAGATTCTGGTCTTAGACATTTATTTACTGCTATATGACACTCAGCAAGTCATTTACTTTTTCTGTACCTCAGTTTCTTCATCTGTAAAAATGGGGATAATAATATCATCAACTCATCTCCTTATTCCTCATGGGTACAGAAAACTTAATTTGCCAAGGATCATATAACAAGAAAGGTCTGAGAAAAAAAGGCAGGAAGGAAGGAAGGAAGGAAGGAAGGAAGGAAGGAAGGAAGGAAGGAAGGAAGGAAGGAAGGAAGGAAGGAAGGAAGGAGTTATCTTAAGGTTCAAATGAGTTATTATGTGTAACACACTTTGCATCCCTTGAAGTTCTATAAAAATGTTAATTTTGCTACACTTAAGATAATTCAGTTAAACATATAACTTTTACTTTTCCCCTACATACTACAATATTCCTATGCACTTAAACTTAGTGTAATAAAATAAAATGAAAAGTAATACAATAATAAATTCATAATTTTAAGGGGAAATATAGGTTTTTACAATTCATTTTGTCCTACTGTTAAGAATATATTCAAATAGGGTGCAGCTAGATGGCACAGTGGATAGAGCACCAGCCTTGAATTCAAGAGGACCCGAGTTCAAATTTGGTCTCAGACACTTAACACTTCCTAGCTGTGTGACCCTGGGCAAGTCACTTAACCCCAGCCTCAGGAAAAAAAAAAAAGAATATATTCAAATATAAAACTATGGAATCATAGATTAAAACCTGGAAGAATCTTGGAGGCTATATTATTCAATTACACAAATGGAAACTAAGGTTAAATGTTTAAGTAACTTTCAAATATCATATAAGATTGATTACTTTTTCAATAAGAATGTGATTATAACAGTTTATGTATAGAAAGTTTTTCACACATTACTTAAATTAATGGGAGCTCTGTGGAGTTATTTAATTCAAATATCATATTGTAAATGAGATAACAAAACTTCAAGAAGATTCTGGGATTTACCCAGGATCATCCTACAAATAAATGGCAGAGATTAACTTTCTAATCTTAGATTCCAATTAAATGATCAAAAATATTGTAGACCTGAAAGATAACACAACTGGATCATAAAGTGTTGTTTAAAAATTTCTCTCTCAAGTTTAAGATAAATTTTTAAAAAGAGCTTATAAAATGGTTTGTCACAACAAATGAGGAATATCTAGATTGCTTTTTCCTTAGCATTCAATTGCTTGGCTAAGCATCCTAAATGAATATATCTTATAAAACAAAATATTGCATTTGTTAAAATAAATACATGTTAAAAATGTGTGCAGCTATAGAGGGCTACAATGCTTGGCAAAATAAATAGCACTCAGACTAAAATAAATGTAAGACATCAAAGGAAGCATAAACATGTTTTACAGAACATGATAAAATGAATACTGCACCATTTAAACCTGATTGACAGGTAATGAGCTATAAAATCTATATTGAAATGGAAATGACATTGAGGAAGAATAGCACATGGCGCTATCCTGATCGACTCTGGTTTGAAAGATGGAGAATTTTCTAAGTCACCAGCTCACAAAAATTAAGCAAATTAAAAACTGATGAAAAATCTATGTGCTATGATTGAATTAACCATTTGCTGAGATACAGAACAGTGATTTACTTTAACAAGTGGAATTAGACTAATGCTTCAGCTCCTATTAGGCTGGGTAATTAACAGGAAAAGAAACCTGGTTTGTCTGAATTGTTATATTGTATTATATTACATTAGTATTACAACATTTCACATTATTACATTACATCATTTTACATTCATTCATCCATCCATCTAACTATCTAAAATATATTACTTTACTTTTGGTCCCCCTTTACTCAAACTGAGGCTTGCATTTGCCTTAGTCATAAAAACACACATCCTTAACTGGATAGCATTAGCTAATAGATATGAAAAAAAAATTTGATCCAAAGAAACAAAATTTACAAAAATATAATTAATTTATATAAATATAAACATGTTCTGAAAGGTTAACACTTTATAGATACTAAGCCATTTATAAGAATATTGATAAGGGTCTCACCTCTATTTGAAGACCCATATACTTATACAATATTTTGGCCAAAATCTATGCTTCCATCTTATATTAAGAGTAGCTAACATTTACATACTAACATAATTGTGACAAAATGCTTAATTTATCTTCTCTCATATCAGCTATGTAACAACCCTATGACATAAGAGCCATTATTGTTATTCCCATTTTAGAGATGAGGAAACTGCATTCAAGAAAGTTTCTTTGACTTTCCAAGGTCACATATCTAATATATATTAGAGGCAAGATTTTAAGTCAGATTTTTCTGAACTCTAACTAGTTACCTGATACTGTATTATATTGTACTTTTATTTTATCTATTGTAATTTCTAAAAAAAAACTACATGTTTTATCATATATGATACTATACATTTATATATATACATATATTATTTTTCACTGCATAGTTTACATGTACAGAAATACATACATATATGTGTATATACACAATATATGTGTGCAAACATACACATATACAGACACATCAATATACACACTCAAATCTTAGATGTGTTATTGTCTGGGAAATCTGGGAAAGCCTTGTACTTTGTAAATTATACAATTTGACTCTCTAAACAATAATATGCAAAGTAGGTATTAATTTAATTTTTGTATGAGCACATTTCTTTCTGCCTAAATAAATGACAGCATAATTTCCAACCAAAAATAAAATATATTTTATCATAACATTATATTTACACAGATATATACACTATACCTTACATGAGATGAAACAGTGTCCTATAATATAATATCATGAGAAAAAAAATATATATACAGAGAGAGAGAGAGAGAGAGAGAGACAGCTAAAACTGTATTAAAGGACATATCTGGTCATCAAATCTTATAATGCTAAGGAACTCTTAATTACTCAAAGTAACTTTTTCTGTCCATCCACATAAAAAAGACTAAATGGATGAAAACCATTGTCCAAATTTTAATGTGCAGTATCATGTAGGAACATCGTCACTATCCTCCTGGGCATTGTAATTGTTGTTGAATCATTTGTTAGTCATGTCCAACTCTTCATAACCCCAATTTGGAGTTTTCTTGGCAAAAATACTGAAGGAGTTTGTCATTTTCTTCTCCAACTCATGTTTAATTATGAAGAAATTGAGTCAAACAGGAATGTGACAGAGCACCAGCTCTAAAGGAAGATCTGAGTTCAAATCCAGCCTCAGACACTTAATGCTTCCTAGCTGTGTGACCCTGGGCAAGTCACTTAAACCCAACTGCCTCAGCAAAAAAAAAAAAAAAAAAAAAAAAAAAAAAAAAAAAAAAAAAAGAGTAAGGGATAGTATAGGGATAAACAGAGTGGTTTTCACAAGTCATAAAAAATGAAGATCTTTAGCATGTTGGGTACAACTCACTTGATAGGGGGCAGAGCCAAGATGGTGGAGAAGATACATGCGATTTTGTGAGCTCCCTTCTTCCCTCATTACCAATTAATTAAATCAGCCTCACAATAACGCTGGACTGATAGAAACCACAAGGACTGGAAGCACGACTTACCAGCTGAAGAGAAACTGGAGTTTCAACAGAAAAGGTCGGTTCCCAGGGGAGGAAAAAAAAAAAAAAAGAGGCCAGCACAGACGGTTGGGTGCTAGCACACTGCTCTGATCACGCTGGGGAGGGCTCTGGGATCAGAGAAGCCACTGAGATAGAAGAATCTGGCACAGGCTGTTAGCTCTTTGCTTATAAAACAGCAGTTCAGAAGAGAAATCACGCCACTTTAAAACATAAAGCCAGATACTAGAACCACCCCAATCTGGAAGTGACTCAACAGAACTTGGCACTGTGGGTGTAGCCTACTTAGGCTGATCAGGGCCTCACCTGGGGGTAGTTAAGAGATTGAAAAGTGGGTGGACACAGCCCAAGGTAACACATAGTGCCTTGCTCGGCTGGAGGCTGTAGAAATCAGCCCCGGAAAGTCCCAGAGAAGCAGAACCTTTGAAATAGGGACCGTGGTTTCAGGGCAGACACTTCCAGTTTGAGCGCAGGGGCTTTTCACGTCACCTGCTGACATCCACGCCCCACAGGGACACATAGGCTGGGCTTTGTGTTGCCTTTACTGTTCAGTCTTAAACCTCAGGGAAGTCGCTAGGACACACAGCGCCCTAAAAGCACAGACCTGCTAATCACCTCTGAGGCACTTCCAGGGAGGGGGAGGGGAACCCTCTCCCAGAGCTCTCTCTTATCTCAGGCACAGGAGCCACTGCATCCATCAGATTTAAATAATTGGAGAGACATTCAGTGCTCTTGGATAGGCCGAGCAAATATAATAAAGATGACAATACTCCCCAAACTAATCTATTTATTTAGTGCTATGCCAATCAGACTCCCAAGAAACTATTTTAATGACCTAGAAAAAATAACAACAAAATTCATATGGAAGAATAAAAGGTCGAGAATTGCAAGGGAACTAATGAAAAAAAAGTCAGAGGAAGGTGGTCTAAGTGTACCTGATCTAAAGCTATATTATATAGCAGCAGTCACCAAAACCATTTGGTACTGGCTAAGAAATAGAACGGTAGATCAGTGGAACAGATTAGATACAAAGGACAAAAAAGGGTACATATATAGCAATCTAATCTTTGACAAACCTAAAGATACCAACATTAGGGATAAAAATTCATTATTTGGAAAAAAATCTTGGGAAAACTGGATATTAGTATGGCAGAAATTAGATATGGATCCACACTTAACACCATATACCTAGATAAGAACAAAATGGGTTCATGATTTAGGCATAAAGAATGAGATCATAAATAGATTAGAGGAACAGAGGATAGTCTACCTCTTAGACCTGTAGAGGAGGAAGGAATTTATCACCAGAGGAGAACTAGAGATCATTATTGATCACAAAATAGAAGATTTTGATTACATCAAACTAAAAAGTTTCTGTACAAACAATACTAATGCAAACAAGATTAGAAAGGATGTAACAAATTGGGAAAATATTTTTACCGTTAAAGGTTCTGATAAAGGTCCCATTTCCAAAATATATAGAGAACTAACCCTAATTTATAAGAAATCAAACCATTCTCCCATTGATAAATGGTCAAAGGATATGAACAGGCAATTCTCAGATGATGAAATTGAAACTATTTCCACTCATATGAAAGAGTGTTCCAAATCACTACTGATCAGAGAAATGCAAATTAAGACAACTCTGAGATACCACTACACACCTGTCAGATTGGCTAAGATGACAGGAACAAATAATGATGAATGTTGGAGGGGATGTGGGAAAAGTGGGACACTGATACATTGTTGGTGGAGTTGTGAAAGAATCTAACCATTCTGGAGAGCAATTTGGTACTATGCCCAAAAAGTTATCAAACTGTGCATACCCTTTGATCCAGCATTGGTGTTATTGGGCTTATATCCCAAAGAAATACTAAAGAGTGGAAAGGGACCTGTATGTGCCAAAATGTTTGTGGCAGCTCTTTTTGTAGTAGCTAGAAACTGGAAGATGAATGGATGTCCATCAATTGGAGAATGGTTGGGTAAATTATAGTATATGAAGATTATGGAATATTATTGCTCTGTAAGAAATGACCAGCAGGAGAAATACAGAGATGCCTGGAGAGACTTACATCAACTGATGCTGAGTGAAATGAGCAGAACCAGAAGATATCTGTACACTTCAGTGTTGTATGAAGATGTATTCTGATGGAAGTGGATATCTTCAACATAAAGAAGATCCAACTCACTTCCAGTTGATCAATGATGGACAGGAATAACTACACCCAGAGAAGGAACACTGGGAAATGAATGTAAATTGTTAGTACTACTGTCTATCTACCCAGGTTACTTATACCTTCGGAATCTAATACTTAATGTGTAACAAGAAAATGATATTTACACACATATATTGTTTCTGGGTTATATTGTAACATATATAAAATGTATGGGATTGCCTGTCATGGGGGGAGGGAGTGGAGGTAGGGGGGTATAATTTGGAAAAATGAATAGAAGGGATAATATTATAAAAAAATTACTCATGCATATATACTGTGGGAAAAAATTCTAAAAAAAAAACTTCACTTGATAAATTGTAGAACATAAACACAAGTATTTTGAATCATGGTTACATTACAATCTGCATCAATTAAGTGAACTCTGAAATTGATTTTTTCACATATTCCTTTAAGTACCTGAGTGTACTATATAATATCAAATTATATATAGCATATATATTATAGCATAATGTGTTATATTACTACATAGTATATATGCTATATATTATATATGAATCATCTAATATAATCATCTAATATAATCACACATACAAATATATATATGGTCTTCTAGCTAATTCCCATAATGTTCCAAAGAAACTCAAAAAATATTATATATATATATATATATATATATATATATATATATATATATATATATATATATATATATATATATGTATGAGTCCTGATCTGTCATCTATAAGCACATCCGGATATTTTACCTATTAAAAATTTGTAATTAAAGGATTCATGGTATCACAATAGCTATTAAATATTATTTGTTATTGCCAATTATAGTCTAATTTCTATATATTAAATTTCAACTATTCTCAGTATTACAAAAATGTAATTAATTCATTATGGATTCTTAACTCTACTTTCTCCCTCTTGTAAAAAGCGTCTGGAATATAATAATTTTCCTTTTTTTTTTTTTTGTTAAATATGGGCATACACAGTATAGATGTGATGCATATATATATATTATATATATTATATAAGATCATATATTATATGATCTTATATAATATATATAGCCATGTGTATGTATGTATGTGTATATATATATATATATATATATATGAAAACATAGATTTAGATAATATTTATTTTGTCTAAATCTGATTTAAGTTTTTATCAGCAGCTCCAAGATTGAGAATTTTGTCCATTAATGCAGATAAATCCTCTATGCACTATAGCATTGCAACTTTAGTTAGAAAATTATGCACACACGTATGCATTATATAAATACTATGTATGATGTCTGTGTGTTTGTATATATATACATATATATATATGTATATATGTATATGTATATCTATATGTGTGTATGTATATAATAATTCCCTTTTGTTGTACACACGCTCACTCAGACATTATGGTTACAATCACTTTAGGTTTTAATCATACATATCTACATGACACTATATATTCTATCAATGGTTGCATGCATACTTAAAAGGTACTTCCTCCTTATCTCCATCTTTGAAAATTCCTTGTCTTCTTCAAGGCTCAAATCCCTTTTAAAAAGATGTCTTTCTTGATTCCATCAGCTGTCAGGAATTTTATTCAAAATCTTCTTGAATCTATTTAATATATACATATATATGTATATATTTTCCTCCCAGATTATCGACTTCTTAAAGGTAAGCATTATTTCTGCATTTATTTCTTTTTTATTAAAGTTCTTTATTTTCAAAACATATGCAAAGTTAATTTTCAACACTCATTCTTGCAAAATCTTGTGTTCCAAATTTTTCTCCTTCCTTTCCCTCCATCTCCTCCTTAGATGCAAATAATCCAATTTATGTTATACGTGTGCAATTCTTCTGTATATATTTCCACAATTATCATTTGGCACAAGAAAAAACAGATCAAAAAGGAAAAAATGAGAAAGAAAACAAAATGCAAGCAAATAAACAAAAAAAAAAGTGAAATATTTTGTTATCCACACTCAGGCCCTTCATCACAAGACCGCAGGAACTGCCTGGAATCACCTCATTGTTGAAAAGAGCCACACCTGTCATAAATGATTATCATATAATCCTGCTTATTGCTGTATACAATATTCTCCAGGTTCTCCTAACTTTCATTTAGCAACAATTCATGTAGTTTGTTCAGACTTCTCTGAAATCATCTGGCTGATTCTTTCCTTTTTAATTAAAGATTTTTATTTTCAAAACATATGTAAGAATGATTTTTCAACATTGACCTTTTGAAAAATCTAGAGTTCTAATTTCCCAACCTTCACCCCAGCCACTTTCCTAGATGGTAAGTAATCAAATATATGTTAAACATCATAAAATATATGTTAAATCCACCTCAGTTCCCATAATCCTCTCCCTGGGTGTAGATGGGGTTTATCATCATAAAATCATTGGAACTGGTTAGAATCATCTCACTGTTGATAAGAACGACCTCCATCAGAATTGATCATTGTATAATTTTGTTATTGCCATGTGTAATGATCTCCTTATTCTGTCTCTCCAGGCCTCTGGCAAATCATCTTCCTGATTGTTTCTTACAGAACAATAATATTCCATAACGTTCATATATCATAATTTGTTCACCCATTCTCCATCTGATGGGCATCCATTCAGTATCCAGTCTTTTGTCAATATAAAAAGAGCTGCCACAAACATTTTTGCATATGTGGGTCCCTTTCCCTTCTTTTTGGGATATGATCAAAGGGTTTGATAATTCTTTGAGCATAATTCCAGATTGCTCTCCAGAATGACTAGATCAGGTCATAATTCCATAATGTCCCAGTTTTCCCACATCCCCTCCAACATTCATCATTATATTTCCTTGTCATCTTAGCCATTCTGAGAGGTGTGTGGCCTCAACTTCAAGTTCATTTGCCTTTCAGAATATCAGATTCCAGGCCCTTCCATACTTTAAGGTAGAAGCTATTAGGCCATAATAACAAAGTTCATCTGGAAGAACAAAAAGTCAAGAATTTCAAGGGGATTAATGAAGAAAAAAGGACAATGAAGGTGGCCTAGCTGTGCCAGATCTAAAACTATATTATAAAGCAGCAGTCATTAAAACCATTTGGCACTGGCTAAGAAAGAGAGTAGTCGATCAGTGGAATAGGTTAAGATCACCAGAAAAATAGTCAATAACTACAGCAATCTAGTGTTTGATAGATCCAAAGACCCCAGCTTTGGGGATAAGTACTCACTATTTGACAAAAACTGCTGGAAAATATGAAAAATATTATAGAAGAAACTAGGCATTGACCTACACCTAACACCACATACAAAGATAAAGTCAATATGGGTCCATTATTTAGACATAAAGAGGGGTTTTATAAGCAAATTAGAAAAACAAAAACAAAAACAAAAACAAAAAACAAAGGATAGTTTACCTCTCAGATCTGTGGAGAAAGAAGGGGTATGTGAGCAAAGAAGAATTGGAGTTCATCATTGAACAACAAATAGAAAATTTTGATTATATTAAATTAAAACGTTTTTGTATTAACAAAACTTATTCAGACAAGATTAAAAGGGAAGCAATAAATTGGGAAAACATTTTTTACATATAAGGATTCTGGCAAAGGTCTCATTTGTAAAATATATAGAGAATTGACTCAAATTTATTAGAATTCAAGGCATTCTCCAATTGACAAATGGTCAAAGGATACAAACAATTTTCAGAAAAAATTAAAACCATTTCTAGTCATGATGCCCTAAATCACTATTGATCAGAAAAATGTAAATTAACACAACTCTGAGACACCACTACACACCTCTGAGATTGGCTAAGATGACAGAATAGATAATGATGAATATTGGAGAGGATGTGGGAAAACTGGAGCACTGATGCATAGTGGGTGGAACTATGAATGGATCCAGCCATTCTGGATAGCAATTTGGAACTACGCTCAAAAAGTCATCAAACTTGTGTGTATCCTTTGATCCAATAATGTTTTTAGTGGGCTTGTATCACAAAGAGGTCTTAAAGGCAGAAAAGGAACCCACATGTGCAAAAATGTTTGTGGTAGCCCTTTTTGTAGTGGCAAAAAACTGGAAACTGAGTGGATGCCAATCAGTTGGAGAATGGCTGAATAAATTATGTTATATGAATGTTATGGAATATTATTGTTCTATAAGAAACCACCTATATCATTCAATATCGATTTTCTTCCCTGGAAAATAATGCTCAATTTACCTGGATTGTTTATTATTTGCTGTAATCCAAGTTCCTTTGCTTTTTCAAATATCAAATTTCAGGCACTTTAATCTTTTAAGGTGGAAGCTGTTAGGTCCTGGGTAATCCTGATTGTGGCTCCTTGGTATGTAATTTTTTTTTCTTTCTGGCTTCTTGCAAATTTTTTTCCTTGATCCAATAATCCTGAATTCTACCTACAATATTCCTTGGAGTTTTCATTTGGGGGTCTCTTTCAGGAGATGATGGGTGAATTTTTAAATGGTTATTTTACCTTCTGGTTCTAAGATATCAGGGCAATTTTCATTGATGATTCCCTGAAAGATAATGCCATCTTTTTACCATCATTTTCTTCAGTAAATCCAATAATTCCTAGATTGTCTCTCCTAGGTCTATTTTCCAGGTCAGTTGTTTTGTCCAATTAGTATTTTACATTTTCTTTTATTTTTTTTTCAATTTTTGGTTTTGTTTCACTGGATTCTTAATGTTTCATTGAGTCATTCATTTCCATTTGTTTAGAATTCTAATTTTAGCGAATTATTTTCTTCAGATACTTTTTGTAACTTCTATTGTATTTGGCCAATTGAATTTTTAAATGATTTTTTTGTTCAATGGATTTTTTTCTATTTCAAAAATTCTGTTTTTCAAGTTGTTTTCTTTTTCCATTTTGTCAAAAGTATTTTGTAAGAAATTAGATGCTTTTTCCATTTTACTAAATCTTGTCTTACATGAAATAGGTAATTAGCCTTAAGTAGTAGGTTTTCTGATTCAAGCACACCTTTTTGGAATTTCAACCCTTTATATCTCCAACTTTCTATTTTAAAACACAGGTGGTCATGCCCTTGCTGACTTCTCAGGGAGGTGAGAACCCCAAAAAGGAGGTGATCACCACCTCCCAACTGTTAAGGAAAGGAGGTGAAAGCACTAAAAAGGAGATTGTCACAATCTCCCTGACTTCTCAGAAAGAAAGATGGGAATACAAGGGAAATATATAGTAGAGTGTACATCTCTGTGGCTCTCTAAAAGAAAGCTTTTAGTATGGGGTGTCAAACAAGAAAATAAGCATGTATTCTCCCAAATTCTCCCCAATTGTAATCGTTTTCCCATCTGATTGCTTTTCAGCTGATTGATCATATCAGAGTCCTGAACTTCTAAAGACTCTCTGGATGTAAACTCGGCTGCCATTATGCACCACCTGTTTTTTGTTTGAGATCTGGGAGCTGGGCCCCTCCTCTGGTTTTCCTGGGTCAATCTACAGTCTGAAGCCCAGTAGAACCCCTTGTTGCATTGTGTACATGGGGTTTTGGGTCTTGTTCTCCCATCCTGTTTTCTCACTCTATCTCTATGCCAACATTCAGGCTTTAGATGCTCTACTTTGCCACATTGAAAGGATTGACGAGTCTTTGCCAAGAGGGACACTATTTTTCTATGTTCTGCATCATAGCCTGGGTATAAAAGGCATTTGTACTCACTATGGCACAACATCTTATGTTCTCCTCTAAAGGAGCATCTTTTTGTAGTCCCCATATAATTCTGCTACAAACCTCATTAGCATTTTCTTTAACAAGTTGTTTGATCATTATTGCTGTAGCTACATTTTCATATTGCAGCAGCAATTTGCTTGTATACTACCAAAGGGTATTTAATCTGTGCTAAAGCGTGTTCATACTGACCTTCACCTGATAGTAGGTCAAATGTGATTTGTATATTAACTCCATTTTGCCTATTTCATTGGACTTGTATTCTACATAGTTCATTGTACTTCAAAAACCACAACAAGTTTTGTTCAGGTTCTAAACATATCTTTGCTATGGATTTCCTACCACTAGGGGTTAAAATTTCATAAACCAAATTCTCTAATATCATCTTAACATAAGATGATATAGCCCCATAAAGAGTGTAACACTTTTTTTTTAAATCTTTGATTTTGTCCAGGTCATAAGGAGTGTATCTTTTCCTTTGTTTACCTGAAGAATCAAATTCTTCAATAACAGGGTATGGATTCATCAAATCAGATATAGCCTGTCCTTTTTTAGCTTTTACTAGTTCCTTTTGTAATCTTGCCATAGGCTGCTTCATAGGTAATGCTGATTGTGTCACTGCCCCTCCCTCTTCTCCTTCTCCCTCCACCTATGAAGGGTTATTTGAGGGGAGGTAGGTCAGTGCATGAGGAATGCCTTAATGGCTCCTGCTGAGAAGCACCACATTCCTTAATTTCATCAGAATTGTACTTAACCCTTTTATTGTCTAATTATTCATCATTTTCACCTAATTTATCAGTATCCTTCCCCTCCTGCACTTTCTTCTTTTTCCCTATTCTAATACTTATATAATTCCTTAAAGCCAATTATATTAAGTTATATAAAGTTCTGTTGTCTCCAGAGATTGCCAATTGCTCTCTGAGAGGAGATCTGCTGTGACAACTCAAATCTCTCAGACAGATTCTTCTTCCTGTAGAGAGCCCTTGTCTCCAGACAGTTGCCACCAACTCTGGTCCAGAGTAGTGACTTCTTCTTCCTCCAGAGAGCCACCCTAAGTCTGGCCCAGACAAGACTCTCAGTCTCTCGAGTGCCGCCCTCTTTTATCCTCCCAGAGAATGGGCATGGGATAATGCAAGGGCTTCTGGGAAAAATTACTTCAACCAATGAACTTGCTCCTCCTAAGCATGCAAGCTCCTCCCCAGGAGTTCAAAGGGTTAAACTCCCAGTAAAGGCCAGAACTAGAGAATTGTCAAGTACCGTCTTAGCACTTAGTAAGAACCTAATATCTCATTATCTCATTAGCACTTAGAAAAACCTAACAAAGTTATATGTATATAGTGTTCCTTTAGAAATTGAATCAGGGCCATGATCATTGTAATATTCACTTAGTTGCTCTCCTACTAATTTCCACTCATCTGGATCTAATTCTTTTTCCTTTGAGAACCAAGGAGATGTGAATTGTAATGGTTCCAAAAGTTCAATGATCTGCTCCCAAGTTACAATCAAACCTTGGTTTTTAATGGGTTTAACTATGTGTTCCACACATTTTCCTTGAAGTGGAAAAGGCTCCTCTTTAAACATTTGTCCATTTTAGCTGAAACTATTTTAGCCCTTAACAAAGTTTTCATCTTGTCTGTTTTTGTACTCACCCTAATTTCTGGGTCACAGATCTAGGTCCTTAGTCCCTGTTCTGGTGCAAAAATGTAATGTTCTTCTTTGGTGTTCTGGAGGTCGTGGGAGCAGCCTTAGTTTCAATTGAGTAATCACCACAAGAATAGCCAGGTGTTAAAGTACAAATCCTTTAATATCTCTCACAATCTTGTCCCCTTACTTTGGTCCTGGGATAGCTTTCTTAGAGGCCTTATGGAGTCTTAGTTTCAGTGGAGAAGCTAAGGAGAAGAGCCTGCCATCAAGGTGTGTGAGATGGAGTAAATGAATTTGTCTCTAAATCCCTTCTAAGATTGTCTCTGACTTTGACAGGCGTTGGTCTCAGTGGGGGAAGTACAGGAGGCCAGGCCAGCCATGGAGCTGTGAGATGAAGTGAATGAATCTGGCTCTGAGTCTGAGTCCCACCTTATATGCACTACACTGAGTATCAACCACTCATTATACAACTAGGAAACCATTATTTGTTGTAAAATTAAATCAAGCATACTGACTCACAGAATTATTAAGTACCATGCTAAACTAGATAACCATTATATTTATCAATTACACTTATTTAGCACCTTATAAGAATCCATATTTAAAGTTCAAAGTTCTGGCCCATAACAAGAAAATACACAAATATATCCTAAAAATGTCAACATAAATCAATTCAACTCAATATTATCTTATTTTCAATGTCATCTTAATATCAAATCAAGAATTAAAAAAAAAAAAAAGAATTTCCTATAAGAGGTACTACAAGGAGCTAAACATTAAAGGACCCAGGCATCCCAACCTGTGCACAAGAATAAGTGTGGGAAATGAAAGTTCATGTACAAGAACCAGCAAACAAGTTTGACAAGTCTTGAAAGTGAATTTAGGAGTAATATTTAATCATTCTTGAAAGATAATATAAAACCACATTGAAAAGGATTTAACTACTGGACAGAGAAGTTATATTTTAATCTATGGACAATTTGGGTGCTGGTGAAGCTTCTTAGGGGAATGTAGTGACATAGTCTGTTCTGTTCTTTAGGATGTTATTTTGCAAGCTATCTATGTGATAAATTGAAAAGGATAAAAGCTACATGTTCAAAGATGAATTCTAGAGTTATTTCAAGTTTTACTAAGAGAATATGAGGGCTAAATTAGAGTACATGAGGTAAGGTTTGATAGAAAAAAGAAAAGAAGGCAGAACCAATAGATGTAACAAGTTATTTGTCATGAGGGGAATGAATAAATAAAAAGCCAAGGATGATAATTAAATTAAAAATATGAGTAATTACAAAAATGGCAGTGTTTACAAAGCAGATAATTTAGAAGGATGTCTGATTTTAAAAGAAATATAATGGCTTTACTCCTCTTATGGCGGCGTGGAGGCAGACAGCTGATTGAGCTCCTCATTTTCTCTCAGAACTTACTTCATGAAAAGCCTCAGACTTAATGCTTGACCCAGAAAGAAAACAACAAATAATCACCAAAAGAAGACATCCTTGAAAGTCACCAGAAAAGGTCTGTGTTTGCTCAAGGGAGGGTCAATCAGACTGGGCGCAGACTGAGGGCAGGCAAGCTAAAGCAAGACAGGCAGCTCACACAGCTCAGACCAGAGGGGGAGGGGTACGATCTCTGCCGTTTCTGTGAAAAGGCTTTTACCCCAGTGTGGATACTCCGTCTTGGCAGCAAGCCGGGAGCAGTGGAAAGGGTGTAAACACCAGAGGTGAAGATTAAAACCCCAGAAAGCCAGCGTCTCTCTGAACCCGGCCACCCCCAACCCCCACCTGGACTGACTCAGTGCTTCCTCAGAGCCTCAGAGTGCAGATTCAGTACGGTCATTGCTGTTCTGGTAGTGGCTCTCTGCTGCCCTACCCCCAGTCTGTAGAGGAAGCCCATTAATACCATCCAGCCCCATCCCCCACAAAACAGACCAATTGTTTCTCTTGTCAGTTTGTTTTCTTTGATTCCTACTCTGACAAAATGAACAAAAAATTCAAAAGGGCTCTAACCATTGACAGCTTCTGTGTGGAGAGGGAGCAGACTTCAAATGCTGAGGAGACTAGGAACAGACTTTCCCCAGATGTATGCCCTGGGAAGGATATAAGCTGCTCCTCAATACAAAAGAACCTCATAGAGGAAATCAAAAAGGCTCTCACAAGAGAGCTGGAAGAGAAATGGGAAAAGGAAAGGGAAGCTTAGCAAGAGAGCCTGGAGAAGTCATCCCATGCATTCAAAGATAGAGTAGATAAATAAATCAAATCATTGAGAAACAAGATTAGTGAGCTGGAAAAGGTAAACAACTCCAAGGAAAACAGGATTAGTGAGCTGGAAAAAGAAAACAGCTCTCTAAAAAATAAAATGGATAAAATGGAAAGAAATCCCATAGAAGATAAAAACTCAATTGGACTATTACAAAGAGATATAAAAAAAAATGAGTGAAGAAAATACATCATTGAAAATTAGACTGGAACAAGTAGAAATGAATGACTCAAGGAGAAACCAAGAGGTAGTCAAGCAAAACCAGAGAAATGAAACAATTGAAAAGAATGACAAGTACCTTATCAGAAAGACAACAGACCTGGAAAACAGATCCAGGAGAGACAATTTCAGAATAATCAGACTCCCTGAAAAATGTGAGGAAAAAAAGAGCTTGGACACTATTTTCGAGGAAATTATCAAAGAGAACTGGCCAGACGTTCTGGAAACAGAGGGTAAAATAGACATTGAAAAAATTCATCGATCACCTACTGAAAGGGACCCTAAAATCAAAACGCCAAGAAAAAAAGTGGCCAAGTTCAAGAACCATCAGACAAAGGAAAAGATATTGGAAGCTGCTAGAAAAAAGCAATTCAGATATGGAGGATCCACAATAAGGATAACCCAGGATCTAGCAGCGTCCACATTAAAAGAACGCAGGGCCTGGAACAGGATATTCCGAAAGGCTAAGGAACTTGGTATGCAGCCAAGAATAATGTACCCAGCAAGAATGAGCATCATTTTCCCGGGAAAAAGATAGACATTTAACGAAATAAATGAATACCATCTATTTTGGATGAAAAAACCAGACTTACATAAAAGGTTTGATCTTCAAATACAGAACTCAAGAGATTTCTAAAAAGGTAAAAAGAAATCTTGAGAACTATACTTCTGTCAAAAAAAAATGTAAAGAACATACGTACAATTTGTCTTAGAAACTAGAGGTGGAAAGGAAATTATATCATAAAAAAGTGTAAAGTGGTGGTACTACATCTCATGAAGAGGCAAAGGTAACCTATTATATCTGAGAGAAAGAAAGGAGGGAGATGAACATAGAGTGTATCAATAGACATATTCGATTTATGGTGAAACTTCTTCCACTTCATTGAAAAGTGAAAGGGAAGGAGTAAGCTAAGGGGAAGGGAATACAGAAATTGTGAGGAAAAGGGGTAAAATAAGGGGAGGAACATTAAGGTGGGGGAGGGATCCTAAAAAGGGAGGGCTGTGAAAAGCAAGTGGTGTTCACCAGTTTAATACTGGGTGTGGGGGTAAAAGGAAAGGAAAGGGGAAAAGCATAATCAGGGGTTAATAGGATGGCAAGCAATATAGAATTAGTCCTTCTAACCATAAATGTGAATGGGGAAACTGCCTCATAAAGAGGAAGCAGTGAGCAGACTGGATTAAAAGTCAGAATCCTACTATATGTTGTTTACAGGAAACACACCTGAAACAGGGTGATACATTCAAACTAAAAGTAAAAGGGTGGAGCAGAATCTATTATACTTCAGGCAAAACCAAAAAAGCAGGAGTAGCCATCCTCATCTCAGATCAAGCAAAAACAAAAACTGATCTAATTAAAAGAGATAAGGAAGGGCATTATATTCTGCTAAAGGGCAGCATCAATAATGAAGCAGTATCAATATTAAACATATATGCACCAAGTGGTGCAGCATCTAAATTCTTAAAAGAGAAATTAAGAGAGCTGCAAGAGGAAATAGATAGCAAAACTGTAATAGTGGAAGATCTCAACCTTGCACTCTCAGAATTAGATAAATCAAACCACAAAATAAATAAGAAAGAAGTCAAAGAGGTAAATAGAATACTAGAAAAGTTTGATATGATAGATCTTTGGCGAAAGCTAAATGGAGACAGAAAGGAATATACTTTCTTCTCAGCAGTTCATGGAACCTATACAAAAATTGATCATATACTAGGACATAAAAACCTCAAAATCAAATGCAGTAAGGCAGAAATAGTAAATGCATCCTTTTCTGACCATAATGAAATCAAAATTACATTTAATAAAAAGCCAGGGGAAAATAGACCAAAAAATAATTGGAAACTAAATAATCTTATACTAAAGAATGATTGGGTAAAACAGCAAATCATAGACATAATTAATAACTTCACCCAAAAAAATGACAATAATGAGACATCATACCAAAATGTGTGGGATACAGCCAAAGCAGTAATAAGGGGAAGTTTTATATCTCTACAGGCCTACTTGCATAAAATAGAGAAAGAGAGGGCCAAGTAAATGGGCTTACAACTAAAATTGCTAGAAAAGGAGCAAATTAAAAACCCCCAGACAAACACAAAACTTGAAATTCAAAAAATAAAAGGTGAGATTAATAAAATTGAAAGAAAAAAAAACTACTGAATTAATTAATAAAACAAAGAGTTGGTTCTATGAAAAAAACCAACAAAATAGACAAACCCTTAGTAAACCTGATTAAAAAAAGGAAAGAGAAAAAGCAAATTGTTAGTCTTGAAAATGAAAAGGGTGAACTCACAACTAATGAAGAGGAAATTAGAACAATAGTTAGGAGCTACTTTGCTCAACTTTATGCCGATAAATTCGATAACTTAAATGAAATGGAAGAATACCTTCAAAAATATAGCTTGCCCAGATTAACAGAGGAAGAAGTATAAGTAGTTTAAATAGTCCCATCTCAGAAAAAGAAATAGACCAAGCTATTAACCAACTTCCTAAGAAAAAGTCCCCAGGACCAGATGGATTTACATGTGAATTCTACCAAACATTTAAAGAACAACTAACTCCAATGCTATGTAAACTATTTGAAAAAATAGGGATTGAAGGAGTCCTACCAAATTCCTTCTATGACACAGACATGGTACTGATACCTAAACCAGGTAGATCGAAAACTGAGAAAGAAAACTATAGACCAATTTCCTTAGTGAATATTGATGCTAAAATCTTAAATAAGATATTAGCAAATAGACTTCAGAAAATCATCCCCATGATAATACACTATGACCAAGTGGGATTTATACCAGGAATGCAGGGCTGGTTTAATATTAGGAAAACTATTAGTATAATTGACCATATTAATAATCAAATTAATAAAAATCATATGTTCATCTCAATAGATGCAGAAAAAGCATTTGATAAAATCCAACATCCATTCCTACTAAAAACGCTTGAGAGTATAGGAATAAATGGACTATTCCTTAAAATAATAAGGAGCCTATATTTAAAACCTTCAGTAAACATCATATATAATGGTGATAAACTAGAACCTTTCCCTGTAAGATCAGGAGTGAAACAAGGTTGCCTATTATCACCATTACTATTCAATATAGTACTAGAAACTCTAGCCTCGGCAATAAGAGCCAAGAAAGAGATTCAAGGAATTAGAGTAGGAAATGAGGAAATCAAATTATCACTCTTTGCAGATGACATGATGGTATACTTAGAGAACCCCAAAGACTCTGCTAAAAAGCTATTAGAAATAATTCAGAATTTTAGCAAAGTGGCAGGGTACAAAATAAATCCACATAAATCCTCAGCATTTTTATACATTACCAACACAATCCAACAGCAAGAGATGCAAAGAGAAATTCCATTCAAAATAACAGTCGATAGTATAAAATATTTGGGAATATATCTACCAAAGGAGAGTCAGGAATTATATGAGAAAAATTACAAAACACTTGCCACAAAAATAAAGTCAGATTTAAATAATTGGAAAGACATTCAGTGATCTTGGATAGGCTGAGCGAATATAATAAAGATGACAATACTCCCCAAACTAATCTATTTATTTAGTGCTATACCAATCAGACTCCCAAGAAACTATTTTAATGACCTAGAAAAAATAACAACAAAATT
Organism: Sminthopsis crassicaudata; assembly: GCF_048593235.1. Classification (NCBI taxonomy): domain Eukaryota; kingdom Metazoa; phylum Chordata; class Mammalia; order Dasyuromorphia; family Dasyuridae; genus Sminthopsis; species Sminthopsis crassicaudata. The sequence continues at coordinate 264,628,449 of NC_133621.1, forward strand.
CATATGGAAGAATAAAAGGTCGAGAATTGCAAGGGAACTAATGAAAAAAAAAGTCAGAGGAAGGTGGTCTAAGTGTACCTGATTTAAAGCTATATTATAAAGCAACAGTCACCAAAACCATTTGGTATTGGCTAAGAAATAGACTAGTTGACCAGTGGCATAGGTTAGGTTCACAGGGCAAGATAGTGAATAAAAATAGCAATCTAATCTTTGACAAACCCAAAGATCCCAAATTTTGGGATAAGAATTCATTATTTGACAAAAACTGCTGGGAAAACTGGAAATTAGTATGGCAGAAACTAGGCATGGACCCACATTTAACGCCATATACTAAGATTAGATCAAAATGGGTCCAAGATTTAGGCATAAAGAACAAAATCATGAGGAACATGGGATGGTTTACCTCTCAGACTTGTGGAGGAGGAAGGAGTTTGTGTCCAAGGGAGAACTAGAGACCATTATTGATCACAAAATAGAACATTTTGATTACACCAAATTAAAAAGTTTCTGCACAAACAAAACTAATGCAAACAAGATTAGAAGGGAAGTAACAAATTGGGAAAACATTTTTACAGTTAAAGGTTCTGATAAAGGCCTCATCTCCAAAATATACAGAGAATTGACTTTAATTTATAAGAAATCAAGCCATTCTCCAATTGATAAATGGTCAAAGGATATGAACAGACAATTTTCAGATGATGAAATTAAAACTATTGCCACTCATATGAAAGAGTGTTCCAAATCACTATTGATCAGAGAAATGCAAATTATGACAACTCTGAGATACCACTACACACCTGTCAGATTGGCTAAGATGACAGGAACAAAGAACAATGAATGTTGGAGGGGCTGTGGAAAAACTGGGACACTGATGCATTGTTGGTGGAGTTGTGAAAGAATCCAACCATTCTGGAGAGTAATCTGGAATTATGCCCAAAAAGTTATCAAAATGTGCATACCCTTTGACCCAGCCATACTACTACTGGGTTTTATATCCCAAGGAAATACTAAAGAAGGGAAAGGGACCTGTATGTGCCAAAATGTTTGTGGCAGCCCTTTTCATAGTGGCTAGAAGCTGGAAGATGAATGGATGTCCATCAATTGGAGAATGGTTGGGTAAATTATGGTATATGAATGTTATGGAATATTATTGTTCTATAAGAAATGACCAACAGGAGAAATACAGCGAGGCTTGGAGAGACTTACATCAACTGATGCTAAGTGAAACGAACAGAACCAGAAGATCATTATACACTTCAACAATGATACTGTATGAGGATGTATGCTGATGGAAGTGGATATCTTCAACATAGAGAAGAGGTAATCCAATTCCAATTGATTAATGATGGACAGAATCAGCTACATCCAGAACACTTATATTATTATAGAACTGTTATTTTTACCTTCTGAATCCAATTCTTCCTGTGCAACAAAAAATTCGGTTCTACACACATATATTGTATCTAGAATATACTGTAATATATTTAACATGTATAAGACTGCCTGCCATCTGGGGGAGGGAGTTGGGGGAGGAAGGGAAAAAATCTGAATAGAAGTAAGTGCAAGGGATAATGTTGTAAAAAATTACCCATGCATATGTACTGTCAAAAAAATAGTTATAATTATAAAATAAAATAAAAATTAAATTAAAAAAAAAGAAATATAATGAATTCTGTTTTGGAGATATTGTTACTCTGCTCTCTCTTAGATATTCAGGTGAAGATATCAAAAAGAAAATTTGACAGGCAGAACTGAAGGTCAACAGAGATGATAACTTTCTTGTAGTTTGGTAAGATATCTCCATGTATATCATAAGTAAATCCATGCGAGTAAATGTGTCTCCATCAAATCAACAAATGATCATTTAGTTTTCATTGGAAAACCATACTAAAAGGTGAATTTGCTATTTCCAAAAGCAACCTATTCTATTCTAGATTGTGTCAATTTTAAGAAAGATTTTTCCTTGAAGGCCTCAAGTTTTTTCTTCTGTAAGTTAAACATTATCATTTTGGTCAATGAATTACTACATTGCTTCAGTATCATTTTGTCATCTTGGTCACATAGTATTCAGGATGCAAAATATCTTGTATTAGTTATTACTTATAATGCTATGATCAAAATTAAAATTAATTGAATATGGACCACAGGGAAACTATAGAGACCTCCTTTCCTATGGGCTTTCTCAGGTGAACATATGATAACATTCACTTCTTCATGGTGCTACATCCAAATATTTACTCAAATTAAGATCACATACTACTAAAAACCTTAGGATACTGACCTCAAAAATTTTGCTCATGCTCAAATCCCAATATATTTCACCAGACTTTTCCATTTGGGATCAGTATCATTATCGTTGCTTTTTTTTTTTTTTTTTTTCTTTACTTCAGCTGAAGCATAATAAATTCTTTTCAAGCTTTTTAATTGTACTCTAAATATATCGCTCTAAATGTGCTTCTTAAAATCAACATATTGTAAGATATGTATTGACTTTTAATGCAGTCTGCTGTCCATTTCTGTTGTATGGGAAGAGTTCATCCGATTCACATTCACAGATAAAATTACTAATTCTGTGTTTCCGTCCCTCTTGTTTTCCATTATATTCCATGCCCAATTAAAAAAGACCTTTTCTGAAGTTCTTCTAAAATATATTCTGCTGGAAATTTTTTTCACTCCAAATATTTCTTAGTTCTGTCACTCCAGAGGCTTAATCTGGTGATGAGCTGAGGGAAGCAAGGAGGAACTCAAAAAACTGTCTATTTCCTACAATCTTACCTCCACCCTTCCATTAGACTTTTTCAAATTTGACTTATGAACTGCTAGAGCTAGAAAGAACCATGAAGATAAAATAGTAACTCCCCACCTTCACTCCCTCATTTTTCAAACATGAAAAGTAAAACTTTGAGAAAAATGTTTTGCCCAAGGAAACATAGCTAAATAAGAATTTACAATTAACACAATTCTAATACTCTTTGTATTACATAAGTCAAAGGATAACTAATCTGAAAAAGTAATTTAAGTAATGAGTCATTGATGATGGTTTAATATATTATATTTAATAAGTGAAATACTTGTGTTTTAATAGTTTTTACTTTGGCACTACCAATAAGAAATATCTTAGCCATGTAGAAATTTTTCTTGGAACTCTTACCACATGAATAATTTGATTTAATTATATTCAACAAGTCCCTACTTCATATAAGGTATCATACTAGATTTTAGAATACAAAATAAGAAGAAATAATCTCAAAGGGTTTATGTTCTAACCATCTCCTCTTTTCCCTTTAGACAAACAAACAAACAAAAAACTGCAAAATTGTCATTGGTACACAGTGGAATATAAAGTATTGAAGAGAACAAAAATATAATTTATTTCCATTTTAAGAAAGCCTATATATTAAATACTATGCAATATGATCAGAGTTGTCCATCTTATCTATGCTTCCTTGTAAGTTTTCTTGTGTTTTTTGCTGTGCACTTTTTACTTTATTGCCTCTCCTTAGTCCTCTCCTCTGCTAATATTATAATTAAGCATGGAGATTTACATAATATGCATATTACATATATATGTATATATATACAAACAAATAGATATCTATAATCATATATACATACATGTAAATGCATCTATGTAGGAACATACTATGCTTGTTTAACCTATATTTGGTAGATAACATCTTCCTTCATAAGTCCAGGTCTTTCCATATTTTTTCTAACTCTACCAAGTCATTGTTTCCTCTACCACAGCAATATTCCAACTTTATATTGTCTACTCTCCATCCTTTTTATCTCCACCACCACCTTAGTAAATAATGGGAAGCATATACAGCCAGTAGTTGAGATATTTGGTCATACCAACTCAAGAAGGTTACAAAGAAACTATGCCCACTTTGCCTCTGGATTCCCTCTCAATACAGTGTAGCTCAACTACCCCTCTTTCTCAAATTATAAATAAATATTTTGAAAACTAGTATAGAGTCACAAAATTGCTCTCCACCGAGAATTTTTTCTTTATCTTGTTTTTTTTGTTGTTGTTGTTCTTATTATTTTCTTCTCTTTTATACTCCAACAGTATATCTGAAACCATTCTCTAAATGATCTAATCCATTTAACTAATGAGCCACTAACAAATTGTCCTGATTGGTGATCAGTTAGTACAAAGTCACACAGCACACATATCTAGGTAGTCTCAGAAGCATATACTTTTTTTTTTTTTTTTTGCTCTCACATGTGAACCTTTTGCTTTGAGAACAGTCATTAAAATAATATTACTTAAAAAGCAATATCAAGTTCTATATAATAGAATTGCCATTTCATATGTAATCACATTTTATTATACTATGTTATGGAAATGCTTGTTTTATTTCATTATTAAAAGTAATACTCAAAAGTGATATGTTCTTCAATAATTCTTATCATGCTCATGATCTAAACAACCTTCCACAACTACCTTTCCCTTCTATTTGTCATCTCTCTATACTAGAATATAAGTTCTTTGAGAGTTGCATTTTAAGATTTATTTTCCCCTTCCTCATCACAGTACTTGGAATTTGATTGTAAGCACTTACTAAATGGTTTTCATTCATTTTATCATGTCTAAGAACATCTCCAAATTTTGTAACAGTCTTCCTCCTTCTTCATACTAAGCCATATTGCCTTAATATATGGCAATATAATGCTAGAGTTAAAATCATCAAGCTCAATATGACCATAAGTGAGAAATGTTGATAAAATAATGGAGATGTGATGCCTATGCTACATGGCTGCCCAATAGGGCATTCCTTTTAAAAAGAAATAATTAAATGAATAAATTACATCTACCTAAGTACCCTAAAGTATCAGTAATTAGAAATTTAAGTAGTCAGCAAGATACCATTAAGTCACTAGAGACATTTCTATTGCAAGTCAATTACATTGTCAAAATGTTAATTGTTTAAAACTGTTCTAAAATTCCCATACATTATAAAGTAGTATATAAAATTTCCTGAGCATACAATTTAAAGTAATGGAACAGAAAAACAATACTACTTATGAAAAATGCATGATATATTCCAGTTATTAGATCACTTGGCCTTTGTTGACCATGAAACAGTAGAAATAGAGAGACAAATTCAAGAAATAGATCACTTCTAATAGTTTCTTTTTGCTTTGATCAGACTGGATACTAATGGATATGCAGTTGGGTTATATATAATGTAGAAGAAAGAGGACTGGATTTTTTTCTAAAATCGTTTTCTAAAAATCTGAGTTTGAATTGCAGCTCTTTCAGTTTCATGTAACTTCAAATATATGACTTAATTTCTCTTGAGCTCAAAGGGATCAAAATAACCTTTAAAAAATCTTAAAGATTCTATCTAATAATAACATTCTAGAATTCTTAGGTACATTTATCAACATACTTTTTTCCCTACCAAACAGAAGTTTTTAATATTCTGAGGGTCATGAACTCCTTTGGCATTTCGTGAAATCTGTGAAGCCCTTCTTTGAATAATGTTTTTAAATAATTGAAGGAAATGATCAATTTTCACTTGGAGATTTATGAGAATAAAGATATGCTTTGTTTTTGTACTCAAGTTTGTGAGTCTGATGCTATCTGGATCCAGAGAGAGAAGTATGAAGACTGATTGTGGATCTAAGCATAGTATTTTCACTTATGTTGTTGTAGTTTATTTGTTTGCTGTTTTTGTTTTTGTTTTTGTTTTTTTATGAATTATTCCCCTTTTGATCTGACTTTTCTTTAACAACATGACAAATATGAAAATATCTTTAGAAAAATTGTATATATTTAATGTGTATCAGCTTGCTTTTTATCTTGGTTGAGGTGATAAGAGATAGAGAAAAAAATTTAAAACACAAAGTTTTACAAAAAATAAATGTTGAATACTATATTTACATGTATTTGAAAAGATAGGATACTTTTAGAAAAAAAGATAAAAGAGTTTGTGAATGCTCTAAAATGTATCAATGCCCCTTTGCGGTGAAGAATTGCTATTTTTGACACTACCATTGATGCAGGCAAATATATAAAATGACATGGGATATAACAGTAACCTCTTTACTTAAACCCTAAAAGTGTTTCTTAAAAGGTAACCAGCTATAATGTTCTTGGTATCTCTCTTAAAGAAAAAAGGAAAAGCCAGTGTCCAAGTCAAATTGCAAATTCACTTCAACATGCTTCCTATTCCTTTTAAGTTATCATATACATCTAATTAATGTTTGTTCCCAAAGAAAACACGAAAATATATATTCTTCCCTTTGTAGAGGTTGGAGCTCTGACTATGAAATCATGCATATATACATGTATATATATATATTTAGATTCATTTTGTGATGTTAGATTTGCTGACTGCTTTCCCCATGTGTGCATGTTTATGAATATGTGTGTGGATGTTTGTATGCTGTGTGTGGATCTGTATATGTGTGTTTGTGTAGATGGAAGTTTGTGTGTATTATAAGCAGTGGTATGATGAAGCCATTTCACACTGTGGTAGATGAGGGAATTAAACATTTCTAATGTGAGCATTTACTCCACAGAAATCACAAGCTGCAAATCAGGGTTTGATTTATTTTCTGTTACTTATATAGATGTAAGAAATTTTACAACCACACATTAATAATGTAAATTAAACGTTTTTTTTTTTTTCATACGTACATTTTCCCCCAGAAAGTCACTTGTTAAACATTTACCAGAACATTGCTGTTACAAATGCTGGGTCAATGGATGAAGATGGTTAAGTGGGAAAAAATTAAACGAATGAAATGAGATAAAATTTACAAAGTTTTGCAAACCTTAATTTTCTATATAGATTGCAGCATGACAGCTATGCCTTTGGATAATTAGGGCATGCAATGGGGAGAATGTTGAAACTGGAATCAAGAGTACCTGATTTCAAATATTGCCTAAAAACATATTTTTACTTGTTTAGGCTTAGAGAAGGCAATTTCTCTCTGTGTCTCTCTTTCTCTCTCTCTCTCTCTCTCTCTCTCTCTCTCTCTCTCTCTCTCTCTCTCTCTCTCTCTCTCGATTCACCTCTATTTTTCTCTCTTTATTTCTCTGTTGCTATTTTCTTCATATGAAATGTGGGTATAATAATAGCACCCTGCTTCACAGGCCTATTGTGAGAAATAAATGAAATAAAATATTAAAGCATTATTAAATTAAGATAGTATAAAATGCAGAATAAAAATTAGTTTTAAAGGTACCTATGGTCCAAGCCATCACAGATAATGCCCTGAACCATTCATGGTTTGGTAAATTCAAGGTTATTCAATTAAAGAAGAGAAAGAATTGAGCTCAGAAATCTTGGTTCTAATCATGTCTCTATCATTATATCATTCTCTCAGTATCCCAGAGATCAGGGGAAACAAACAATCAGCAAGGACAAGAACAACAAAACTAAACTGAAATTAAGGACGATTTACTAAGATTATTTTGAACTATATCAGAAAACAAACAAACAAACAAACAAAAAACTATTATTTCTTAGGTTCAGTCTCCCTTGAGTATGAGCCAGAACAAAACTTGGTTTCTTGAATGAAGGTAAAAAGAACCACCAAAGTAGGCTTTGACTTGCTGCAGCTAGTATTCTCTTATGCCTCTTTTCTAGGTACCTTTTCTATTAGGTGCCCCTTTGATTGAATTAAAGAAATTCAGGATATCTGATATTATTCCAGAATTCCAACATGTTAATTTTGATCATGGATATCCTGAAATGGGACTGCATGTTTTATTACATAACTACAGAAGACTTGGAAATAATATACACATCTTTGCCAGTATAGACATAGCTTTAATGTCTGGGCAGACTGCCAGTGTTACAATTAAGGAGCTCCCAATTCCCTGAGCCAATCAAGAAACACATTTTTCTCCTTTCTTTCTTTTACTCTGATACTTTTTCTTTAGGACAATGAAACTACTGTACCTCAATTTCCTTAGAGGGAAGTGGCTGTGTAAATATAAAATAATAATTGTCCGAGGCCAGAGAAAATTAAAAAGAAAACAGACACACACACACACACACACACACACACACACACACACTCATAGCACATCAAATTGAGAATTCTATAATTCCCATTCTATATATTTTTATGTTAATACAACAATCTGGTGAAGTAAGTGTTTTACTGTTATTTATATCTTAATTTTATAAATGAGCAAAAGGAGATTTAGGGTGATTCAGGAGTATTAATCTAAAATTGTAATAATATAGAAACTTAATAGAATATCCAAACTTGACATTCTACAATATACATATAAAAACAGATATTAAAGAAGAAACAATTAATAATAAATAATATATCCTATGATTAGAGCATAGATTCTAAAATGGATGGGAAATGACAAATAAGGCAGATGAGAAAGCAAAAAGGAACTTTCTTGAAAATGAAATAGTAACATCGCCACCAGTAGAATAATCAGCAGTATCAACAGTAATGATAATAGTTAAAAATAAATTTGATAAAAATTACTAATATTTAGATAATGCTTCAAACTTTGCTTAGCAAATATTATCTTGTTTTATACATACAACAATCGTAACAAAAGTTAGTCTTTTCTCCATTTTACAGTAGATTATATATTAAGAAACATAGAATAACAAAACTTGGTGCATTTTTCAGGCTGAATATTAATTTGTTTTATTTTTTCTCAATTACATTCAAACTTTAAATATCTTCTTTAAAAATTTGGATTCCAAATTATCTTCTACTTTCTGATAACTCTTTCTTTAAAAAGCAAGTTATTTGACACAGATATGTGAAGTCATGCAAAACCTTTTTATATATTAGCCTTGTCATAAAGGAAAGGAAACAGAAAAATAAGAAAGTTTAAAAAACATAATGCTTTGATATGCATTTAAACTCTATACATTCTTTCTCTTGGAAATGCATAGAATTTTTCATTATAAGTCATTTGGAATTGTTTTACATTAAGGTATTGCTCAAAGTAACTAAGTCTTTCTCAGTTGATCATCATACAATATTGCTGTTAATGTGTACAGTATTTTCCTGGTTCTGCTCACTTCAATTTGTATCAGTTCACATATGTCTTCCCAGGTTTTTCTGAAACCACTCCATTTGTCATTTCTATTAACCTAAAATATTGAAACATGATTATACTTCACAATTTAATCATTTTGCTTTTGATGGGTATCCTCTCAATCTTCAATTATTTGTCCCCATAAAAAGAATTCACATATATATATCATATTAATTGGTGTTTTTCCTTATTCAAAAAATCTGTTGCTATCACTGGATAAAAAGGCATGCACTTTTACAATCCTTTGGGCAGAGTTTTACATTGCTAGACCAGAATGATTAGATCAATTAACAATTCTCCCTACAGAGCATTAGTGTTCCAAATTTTCCAAATTTGTTCCAGTATTTGTCATTTTCTCTTTCTATCATATCTGCCAATATGATATGTGTGAAGTAATATTTCAGAGTTGTTTTAATTTGACTTTCTTTAATTGATAGAGATTTAGTGCATTTTTTTTTCAAATTCATATAGATAGCTAGCTTTGATTTCTTCATCTGAAAACTACCTGTTCATATCCTTTGACCTTTGTCAATTGAGGAATGACTTGTATTTTTGTGATTTTGATTTTGTTTGCTATATTAAAAAAAATGAGGCCTTTGTGATATAAACATAAAAAAATTCCTAACAATTGGTTTGGCAACTGTCAATGTTGTAAAATTACCCATGCAAATACCTGGTAAATAAAAACTATCTTAAAAAAAAATTTAAAAAGTTTCCTACTTTGCTTTTTTCTTTCTAATCTTGTCTGTACTAATGTTTTTATGTTCAAAAATTTTTAATGCAATCAAAACTATCCATTTACCATAATGGAATTTATATCTTATGAGCTATATAGTCTTCCTTTACACAGATTTTGGGTCTTTGACTTTATCAAAAACCAGATTTACATGATAATTTACTATTGTGTGTATTGTATACATAATCTATTCCATTGATTCACGACTCTATTTCTTAACTAGCATCTGCTTTAATGATTATCACTTTGTAATACAGTCTAAGATCTGCTAGGCTACCTTCCTTCACATTTATGTTTTTTTCATTGATTCCCTTTCAATTTTTGATCTTTTGTATTTCACATGAATTTTGTTATTAATTTTCCTATCTCTATAAAATGTTTTTGATAGTTTGATTTTTATGGCACTTAACTTAAGCAGAGTGCATTGTTTGGATGGATTTTAACTTGCCTTTCCAACTCCAAGATCAGCATTCCATCCACCAAGTATCTTTGATCTCTATGTAACAAACACATTTAAACTTGAAGGTCAGATGTAAAGGGAAAAAAAAATAATTAATTAATAGACTAGACATGGACAGTAATTGGTAGACATAAATATCAGAAGGCAAAATTTATGTAATAATATGAGAAATTTCATTTTGGTCATAATGAACAGTCTCAGGAAATAGTCTATAAATTATCTGAAATAAATTCTATGGCAGGTTTAGAGGTAAAAAACACAGGTATCCTTTTAGTCACTTGTATATGTCAGTGAGCTATATTTATAAATTTGGGTGTAGGTGTATAAAACATATATATTACATACATACAGAAGCATATGTATGTATATAATATGTGCATATATATAATCTATATATGTATATATATATATATATATATATATATATATATATATATATATATATATATATATATATATATATATATATATATATATATATATATATATATATATATATATATATATAAAACTCAGTGGGAGGGATATAAATACACTGTCAAAATATAGTGGATACACTGAACTTAGTGTCAGAAAACCTCAATTAAAATCATAATTATTTATTATTTTCACCAAGTAATTTAATGTCTTTCAGATTCTATTTCTTCATTCATTAAATAAAGGAAATACATGACTTATAAGATCTTTTATAACTCTATGATCTTATGATACCTGGGAGGTTACATTATTAACTAAAAACTGTGAAAACAAAGACTTTTTCTGCGATAATAGCAGAAATGAATCATTGAGTTAAGCATAATTAGAAAACTAATCACTGACTATATAATGACTTACATTTCTCCTCTTTTTTTTAATCTCTAAAATAATTCATAATTCAGCATAGCAAGATTGAATATCTTGGAAGATTTATGCCAGACACACACACACACACACACACACACACACACACACACACATATTGAAATCAGGATTTTATCAAGAAAGGATTGAGATGAGAACAAAAAGTCTCTTCTGTTCATTATTATACTCATTCATTTGCATAAAACCTGCCAAAAAATCTTAGAGGGAGAAGGAGGAAATTGGAAGGCGCTAAAGCCAAACTTTTCTTTATACTTTGAAGAAATCTGGGTCATGATACATAACAAAAAGTGAGGTTGACTGTTAAGATTCTTACCATATTTACTTTTTAAATATCGATCTAGTTTTTGAAGGGAGGAATAAAGGGGTAAGAGAAAGTCTTTGGCAAAATTTTTCATGTGGTTTTATGTGTATTTGTATACATGTGTCTTTCCTTGAAATTTATTACACACCTACATAATGCACCTGAATTTATTCTGTTAAAAGTAAAATAAAAAAAAAAAAACTTAGTTCTTTGAGTAGAGCACATACACACACACACACACACACACACACACAGATACACACACACAAAAAAAAAACAACACAATTCCATGCATCTGCCTTAGTTCCTATCTGCTTCAAATCATTGTTAGATAATTCAAAATTTTCCATGACACATGGAAAAAATGTATTTCCAAAAGACGAATAATAAAGTAATTTCCATGTGGGGTAGGTAGAAAGTGAGACATAAATGTACATTCAATACTTATGAGCATTAAATATCTGGCTAGCCACAGTAAAATCTTAAAAGAAAAGGAAAAAAAAAACTTTTCTGTGGATAAATGATTAACTAAAGAGATAATTAGTTCTAAACTCCATCTCTTGGAAGTTCTAGATATCTCTGTTCTCATGGAGATAAGGAACACAACTGATCTCTCCCATTCCTCCCCAACTCCATCTGATTCTGGGAGGATGAAGGACATAAAAGACTTAGCCCTTAATCCTCAATCTAAATTAAGAGAAAAAGGGATGAAACACTTATAGGAAAGAGATAAATCTCAACTGATGTTTCTAGCTTATGCCCAGAATTAGAAGTAGAATAAACCTTCCCAGCCAGGTGTTTAAGTGATCAAAGGATTAGTGATACATGAGTATCATCCAATAGAAATGGCACACTTCAATTTGAGCTGTGAAGAGGTCCGGTAGGATCTTGTAATACTGAGTTGCCTCTCTATACATGTGTCTTGATCATACAAATTCTCATCTCATGCATGCCTCCATTCCTATTTCTTAAGTATAGTCTGGCCTCTGCTGCTGTATCTATTTGTGGGAGAATGTGGGAGCATGCTTTTTATAAAAGAAATGTTCTGTTGCTATTTATTTTTTTACAGTATTTTAATCCATTAGCATTTATTATTATAGCTATTATAAGTCAAATACTAGAAATACAAAGATAAATATGATATAGTTCCTGCCTCAAGGTTCTTACATTCTATAGCATCTATTAATTAAGATTATTTGCTTTGGGCTAATTGGACACTGACATAACTTTTGTTTTGAGACTGATAAAGGACGTAAGAGAGAAATTTATTAAACATTATATCACAGTAACAGGCAAGGCAACCATCTGACCCTGCAAGTAACCCCAATCACTAAATACTTTCATGACAGCTCTAAATTAAAAAACCAATGTTATATGCATTTTTAATAAACTTGGATATTTCCAACCAGAATAAAGAAGCATTTAGCTGAACTGATCTCCAAATAACTCAAACTGAATTCTGGAATGGTAGAGTGAGTCAGAGTGAGACATACTTAATCTCTATCATGGGGAGGAGGCTATCCCAAAGTCTTCATGGATGAAACATGAACGGTGAGATTCAGTGGTGGTGATGAAAACAGCAGCATTTTCAAAATCTCAATCAAGAGATGGTAAGGGGACTTGGCAACTGATCAGAAATAGATTACAAGGTACTTCTTTGTTAGAACTGGCCCCAGAACTAGATGCTTTTTGGCAATTCCACTGCATATACCAACTTTTGCCTTATAGTTCAAGGACAGAAAGTCAAGAGAAAATGGAATTCCTGATGGGTAATACCACTTCTGATCCCAAAAGATCAGGGATCAAGAGGAGTAGTATAACTTCTAGTTCCTAAGGATCTGGGGGTCTTTGTGGGTAAAGATCAAAGTGAATAGCAAGAGAACAGTGACTTCTTCTCAGATCACATCTTGGAAACAACAAAAACATACAAATCACAAGACTAGCTCAGAAAATAGCAGCATGGAAAAATTTCATCCTAGATAATCTCCCTACCCCTCTCCTAAGAACAAATGATAACATAAAAGTTCCAAGTCATATATATATGTGTGTGTGTGTGTGTGTGTGTGTCTGTGTGTGTGTGTGTGTGTGTCTGTGTGTGTGTCTGTGTGTCTCTGTGTGTATATGTGTGTATGTATACAAAAAGAGAGAGAAAGAGAAAGAATGGGAAAATAAGAAAAAATAAACAAAAAATTACAATAAAGGCTATTATGGTTACAGAATAAATCATGATACAAATTAAGGAGAAGAAAATGAAGCTAAAAGATAAAAAAACAAAAACAAAAACAAACAAACAAAAAAAAACATTGACAATGTTGTTGATACTGGGTGTTAGGTTCTTACTAAGTGCTAATGAGATAATGAGATATTAGGTTCTTACTAAGTGCTAAGTCAGAGAGTTTGACTTGTGAATTCCTGGGGACCCACTTGCTTTCTGGAGGCCTTCAGATAGGCCTTGGTCTCAGTGGAGAAATGAAGGAGGACAGGCCAGCCACCAGGATAGTGGCAGAGGAATGTCTCTCTCCCAGTCCTTGTTGGCTTTTATATACTCTGCTCACATGATTCTCAAGATGTGTCTGTAGTAGCAGATTTCTTCCTGGTAGGAGGTTGTCACAGATTAGATGCTGATTAGAGTGGACAGCAACTCCATGGGAAACACAGAGAGAACACAAGACATCAAGAATGACTGTAACTTTAGAGGGAGTGTAGGAGCGTGGATAGGAAGACAAGCTGTACAGCTTTTTACAATGCTCCTAGCTTCCTCTCTTGTGATTCCAAATTGTAAATGTAAAGCTCGAGCAGCCTGATGATATTTAGAATGAGATTCTTGTGCTTCCTGAAATAAAGGACTACTGGCTAACAGGGTTAGAAGGCTGTCTACCTTTGAATTTCCATCAAAAATAGGACCTAGAAGTCCACTATGTGAGTGAACATACAAGATATAAATCTTGTCTGGATGCTTTCTCACTTGCTCTTGAAGTTCCTTAAAGACCTGATACATATTAGAGGCTGCAAATTTTATTTGGGCTGTGGCAATTATTTACGTCTCCTGGGTAATAAGTAAGCACTAGCATGATAGCAAATAATTCATTCTGTTGAGTGGACTGAAAAGGAGTCCTGACTACTGTCTTTATGGTTAAATCATGAGAGTATACAGCACAAATATTTTCTTTGGAGGCATCTGTAAAGATTGTTGGTCCTTTAAGAGGAACCTTAGAAACCTTTTCTTCAAAAATCCATCACCAATTATGTAGTAGCCGGGTTATCTTTAATGGAGACCCATGTGCAAAATTTGGAGCGGTGGCCAATAAAATTTGCCATTCTGGGATGTTCTCACAGCATATATTAATTTGTGCATTAGTATAGAATGTGTATATTTTTCAGGACTTATTCCAGATAATTGTATTACTCTCTTAATAGCCTTTAATAAAATCCTAGCCACAAGCACTGGGTAAGGAGTAAGGCTTTGTTCTGGTTGTGCTGGGAGGTTCACCCACTCAATCACACTGCATCCTTGATGAAGGACTGCTATGGGTGCCTCTTTTGTAGCAAAAACTGATATTTCCAAGGGTTTTTGAGTGACTCTTTCAACCACATTGGATAAAGCCAGTTCAACTTCTCTCAAAGCCTCTTGTGCTTCTTTTGTAAGCTGGTGTGGTGAATTTAAAGCACTGTCTCCCCTTAAAATGTCATATAGAGGTTGCAGTTGATTGGTAGTTAGGCGTAATACCAGATGCATCCATTGGATATCTCCTATTAATTTTTGGAAATCATTTAAGGTGTTCAGCTTCTCTGTTCTTAAAGAAAACTTTTTGTGCTGTGAGTGTCTTAGGATATACTTCATATCCTAAATATTGAAAAGGAGCATGTCTTTGAATTTTTCTGTAGCCATATGCAGTTTGTAGTACTTTAGTGTTTCCATGGTCTTTTGTAGACATGCTTCTAACATTTGTTCCTCAGGTGCACATCCCAAAATATCATCCTCACCAGCTAAGTGCTCAAAAGTCAATTTTGTGTTAACTCCTATTTCCAAATTGCATCTGACTTGGATTTTACATAATTCATGAAACTCTGCAAGCCATAACAAATTTAGTCCAGGTTCTAGGCATGTCCTTGCTATGGATTTCCAATCATTCAGGGTTAGGACTTCATAAGACAAACCATCTGGTAACATTTTAACATGAGCCGATGTAGCCCCATAAAGGGTACAACCTTTTTTTCAAATCTTTAATTTTATTCAAATCTGAAGATATTGACTCTGTAGGTCAAAAAAGGAGAAGATATGCACCTATCACAGGATATGCATGTATAAAATCACTTATATCCTGTCCTTCTCTCTTAGCTTTAACCAATGCTTTTTCTAATCTTGTCATAGGCTGCTTCACAGGTGATTCTGTATGTGTTTCTGCCTCTTCCCCTGCTCCTTCTTGCTTCACCCCTGAAGGATTAATTGAGGGAGGAGATGGGAAATGCTCCTGTTGCTCAGAATTGTACTTAACTTCATTGTTATCTGGTTCATCCTTTTCACCTAGTTTAGTTGACACTTCCCCATTTTGCTCCTTCTTCTCTTCCTTTAGAATAACAATTTTTAAAGCCATTTGGATTAAATTGTATTCAATTCTTCTTCCAGAGAAAAACAAGGATATATGACCTTCACAGTTTTTAAAAGTTCAATAATCTCCTCCAAAATTATAATCAATCCTTGGCTTTTCATAACCTTGATGATGCTCTCTAAACATTTTCCTTGAACAGAGGGCGTTTGCCCCATTTCACTATAAGAGATTGCTGGTTTAGCCCTTAACAAGTTAAGTTCCTTATTTGTCTATTAGAATGCTCACTTAATCTTTAACAATGTTTCCTTGTTACTCACGGTTCTGGGTCAGAGAGACTGAGATCTGGATCAGAGGCTTTTCCACTGGAATCAGGATCGTGTCTGTCCGTGTTCAGGCGCCAAATTGCAATGGTCCAGGATAGCTCCTCTGAAGGGCTGAGAATAAGTCCTTGTCAGGATAAGCAAGAGTCCTTGCCCCACGTTGTGGATGCCAATTTGTAACGTGCTGTTGTCTCCAGAAACTGCCAATCATTCTCTGGGAGGAGATCTGCTGTGTCAACTCAAATATCTGAGACAGATTCTTCTTCCTGTAGAGAGCCGACTTCCCTTCCTGCAGAGAGCAGCCTCAAGTCTCGTCCAGACAAAACTCTCTCTTTCCTCCAGAGCTGCCCTCTTTTATCCTTCCAGAGAATGGGTGTGGGATAATGCAAGGACTTCTGGGAAAAATTACTACAACCAATGAACTTGTTCCTCCTGAGCATGCAAGCTCTTCCCCAGGAATTCACAAGTCAAACTCTCAGTAAAGGCCAGAACTAGAGAATTGTTAAGTACCGACTTAGCACTTAGTAAGAATCTAATATCTCATTATCTCATTAGCACTTAGTAAGAACCTAACAACTGGGTACAGTGTTTCCTGGTTCTGCTCATTTCACTTTGCATCAGTTTATATGTCTGCAGATTTTTTTTTCTTAAATACCTATTCATCATTTCTTATTGCATAATAGAATTCCATTACATTCATATACCATAGCTTGTTCAGACATGTACTTGATAGCATTCCATTCAATTTCCAATTCTTTGTCATGGAAAAAATATTGCTGTAAATATTTTTGTTTATTATGATCTCTTTGGGATCATAGTACTAAAGGTCAAAGGGCATGCCAAGTTTGATATGCCTTTGAGCATGTAAATTGTCCAATATTGTTCTCTAGAATGGTTGGATCACTTCATAATTGTACCAACAGAATATTAGTGACTAAATTTTCCCACATTGTCTTCAACTATTACCATTTTCCTTTTGTGTTGTATTAACCAAACTAATAGGAGTGAGGGAGTATCTCAAAGAGGTTTTAATTTACCTTCCTCTAATCAAAATTAATTTAGAACACTTCTTCATTTACCTGTAGATATCACTGATTTCTTTATCCGAAAATTGCCTTCTCAGATCCTTTCATCATTTATCAATTGGGGACTAGTTTATGTTCTACAAATTTCATTTAGGTGTCTATGTATTTGAGAAATTCTTAATAGGGACTGTTATTATAAAGATTGTCTCCCAGCTTTCTGCTTTCCTTCTAAATTTGGTTACATTGGTTTTGTGTGTATAAAAGTTTTTATATTTTAATATAATAACAATTATCTATTTTATATTTTCTTTGATCATGAAATCTTCCCTTCCTCATCTATCTGATAGATACTTTATCCTTTGCTCTTCTAATTTGATTATGGTATCAACCTTTATATATAAATTATGTACCCATTTGGAATTTATCTTGGAATACAATGTGAAATGTTGGAATATCTACTTTGTGTTCTGTTGTTTTTTAGTTTTCCAAGTAGTTTTTGTCAAATAGTAATTCCTTATTATCAAACACTGGACTACTATGATCATTAATTATTATACCTTGTGTACCTATTTTATTACTTTTATTTACCAATCTATTTTTTATCCCATAGTTTTGAGGGTAACTACTTTATAAAACACTTGAGATCTGGTATTGATAGCCCACCTTCCTTTGTATATTTTTAAATTAATCCTATTTGACCTTGAAAACTCACTTTTCATCACAACTTTAACTTCCACATTTGGATATTGAGAGGGGTGGACCAGATGGCGTCATGATGTACTTATTGTGATTTTAAGTCTATAATTTAAATCATCTGATTTGAAGACTACATTTTTTGCATTGACATACTCTTATAAATTCCTGATATTAAATGTTCCTAATCTTATTCTATAAGTTTATCTTATTTTGGACAACCACATATATGAGTTACTTGATAGTTGTATGACCATGAAGAAATATCTTAATTTCTCATAAGCTTATTTTCCTCATATTTAAAATAGTGATAATAATTAATAATACTTCACAGGGTTATGGATAAAACAACAAATTTAATGTACAAAATAATTAGAAATATATTATTACTGTTATAATTTTACTATTATTTTTGTATTAATTTATTTTTATTCATTCATAATAAGGAACTTTTTAAATATGATAGATAGTTTCAATTTTTTTCTTTGAGAACTGTATGTTCCATATCATTTGACCACTTTTAAGGCAGGGAATGGTTATTAATCTTACAAATTTTAATCATTTCCTTATATATTTTGGAAATGAGACTTTTATCAGAGGAATTTGCAGAAAAAGTTGTTTTGTTTTTTTGTTTGTTTGTTTTGTTTTGTTTTTCCCAGTAGCTAACTGGTTCCCTTTTAATATTATATGCAATGTGTACAAAAATGTTTAATAGTTTCTGTAAACAGTTATATTTATTCTCAAATGATAGTCTTGTCCAGGCAATAATAAAAGCCTTTCCAACTTTTTAGGCTATTGACATGTGCATTTTCTTGTCATAGCCTTGAATAATCTATGATTGCTGCTATAACATATTACTCCATCAGAGAAATAATTAATGCAAAATGTATTTCTAAGTGTGAAAGAGATTAAAGATCTGATTAGGATGGAGCTGGACCTGTGATATAAGTGATATAGAGAACTCTGAGATGAGTAAGCTCCTCTTACCCTTATATGTTGTCATATGGCTGAAACTGAAACATTTAGCATGAAAACATTAACCTTGAGAAGTTAAGTGATTTTTCAGAATCACATAGAGAGTGTGCATCAGAGTTTAGTCTTGAATTCCATATACTATTCTTTTCTTTTTAGGACAGGGAGATAAGGATTAGCAACAACCATAAATAGAAAAACTAAAGTAGAATTGCTAAAAGAAAAAAAAAAAAAAAAAAAAAAAATATATATATATATATATATATATATATATATTTATTTTAAAAAAACAAAACAAAGTCTACTTACTTTATGACCTTGCCAAGGGCTGTTGCTATTGCTAATTAACATTTGTCTTTGGATGAAGGAAATTTATTTAAAGGGATTAGGGGAAGGGACAGAGCCAAGATGGCAGAGAAGGCACACATGAATTTCCAAGCTCCTCTCATGCCCTCATGACCAATCTTTTTAATTCAGCCTCAAAAATAGCACTTGACTGGTGAAATTCATGAAGATTAAAGGTACAACTACTTACTAGCCAAAGATAATCTAGAAGACTACCAGAGCAGGTTTGTCCTGAGGGGCAAGAACAGACCAGCACAGGAAGGGATATAGTAAAGACTGGCATCCTGAGCAGACTAGGGACTGGGGTAGCCTCTGTGTCTAGAAGAGTAGTGGAAACGACTCTGCCATAGGCTGACTACTTTGCCTTGATTGTAAAGCAGTGGACTAGCAGAGAGATTAGAGCCAGAGGTACAAGGTACTCTAAAAATGCCAGAACCTATCAGGATCTGGCTGTATCCAACCCAAACTGGAGGTGACTCAGCATAGACCAGCACAACTGTGTAGCTACATTCTGCAGCACAGCCAGGGCATTTGTAAATCTACACAGCAGGGGGGTGCAGTTCGGGGTAGTCTCTAATCTGAACATTGGGAGTCTCGGCCTAGGGCAATAGAACTTCCCCAGTGACTCTGCTTCACTGGACAGAGCCACTTCTGGTGCCATACTATTCCCTGGGCTACTGCTAATACACACAACACCACAGCTGGCTTTGGATTGGGGTAGTGACACTTTCATTACTCAGCCTCTTGTCTCAGGGCAGTCATTAATCCAAACAGCAGGGTTCTTAGCAGGGTACTTCCACAGCTCAACCCAGACCTAGTCATTTCTAGTGGGAAACTATTTCCCAGAGCACTCCTGTACTTGGCCACTCTTTGTAGCCAGTAGGCAGGCCGTCCATACACTTATCCCTGTTCTACAGAGGAAGTTGGTAATCTCCTGGCCCTGAAGGCAGACCCTACAGGCTTTTAAAAAATGAGTAAAAAAAAAAATCAAAAGGAAGACCGATAGCTTCTATACAGAAAGACAGCAGGTTTTCAACACCTAGGAGACTAATAGCAGATAGTCTCCAGACAATTGTTGGTACCCACACAAAAGACTCTCCTAGAAGAGACTATTAAAAACATTAAAAGAGAGCAAGAATAAAAATGGGGAAAGGAAAGAGAAGCTATGCAAGAGAGTAACAACTTCCTGAAATGTGAATTGAAAAAAAAAGTAAAAACCTCCTAGGAAGTGCAGGGAAAAAGAATTTGTGAATTGGAAAAGGTAAAGAACTCTCAGGAAAATAGGATTTGTGAGTTAGAAAAAGAAAATAACTCACTAAAAAATTAAATAAATAAATAAATAATAATTTAGTAACATGGAAAAAAAATCCATAGAGCAAAACAATTCATTTAAAAACTCAATGGGACATATATAAAAATAAGTAAAAATAGCTAATGAAGAAAATAACTCGTTAAAAAATAAGCACTGAACAAATAGAAAGAAATGATTAATTGAGACACCAAGAATCAGTCAAGCAAAACAAAAAAAAAAAAAAAAAAAAAAAGAAGAAGAAAAAAAAAAATTGAAATAAACATGAAATATCTACTTAGAAAAATGACAGAACTAGTAAATCGATCTAGGGGAGAAAATCTGAGGATTATTGGGCTTCCCAAAAATTATGATGAAAACAAAGAAGCTAGAAATTATCTTACAAGAAATCATCAAAGACAACTGCCCAGAGCTAATAGAACCAGAAGGGAAAATAGGTATTGAAAGAATTCATCAAACACCTTCTGAAAAAGGCCCTAAAAACAAACAAACAAACAAACAAAAAACAAACAACAACAACAACAACAACAACAAAACTCCATGTGATATTGTGGCCAAATTTCAGAACTATCAGACTAAGGAAAAAATATCATAAGCAGCCAGGAAAAAAAAAAATAACAATTCAAATACCGAGGTGACACAATAAAGGTCACTCAAGATCTGGCTGCATCCACATTAAAATATTGAAGGGCCTGGAGTCTAATATTCCAAAAGGCAAAATAATTGGGAATGCAGCCAAGAATAAACTAAAGAGCTAAGCTGAGCATTTTCTTCCATGGAAGAAGATAGACATTTAATGAAACAGATGAATTACATTTGCTTCTAAGGAAAAAACCATATCAAAAGAAAAA
This sequence comes from Sminthopsis crassicaudata, assembly GCF_048593235.1. Classification (NCBI taxonomy): domain Eukaryota; kingdom Metazoa; phylum Chordata; class Mammalia; order Dasyuromorphia; family Dasyuridae; genus Sminthopsis; species Sminthopsis crassicaudata. The sequence continues at coordinate 264,649,912 of NC_133621.1, forward strand.
ATTTGATCTCTAACCACAGGACTCAAGAGAAGCAAAAAAAGATAAAAGGAACTCTTGAGAAATATATTTCTGTTGTGGATATACATAAGACCTCATGTATAATCTGATTTTACTAATATAAAAAGAGAAGTAGAAATGGAAGGGGGATAGTGTCAGATAAAAGGAAAGGGGGAGATAAAAAGAGGGAAACTACATCCCACGAAGAGGCACAGAAAACCTATCATATCTGAGGGAATTTAAAGAGGGGGAAGAACATTGTGTGAATCTTACTCTCATCAGAGTTGGGTCAAAGAGAAAATAAATGACATATTTGTTTTATTTTCTCACCTCATTAAAAAGTGGGAGAGGAAAAGGGAAAAGTAAAAGAGTAATAAGGGAAGGGTACAAAAAGAGGAAGGGATTTAAAGGAAGAAGAGAGGGATACTAAAGAGGGCGAGCTGTGTGATGCAAGTGGGGCCCATAAGTTTAATCCTGAGGAAGGGGTTCAGGTGGGGCAAGAAAAAAAAAAGCACTCTGGGGATAATATGAGAGCAAAAAATAAATAATTAGTAATTTTAACTGTAAATTTGAATGCGATGAACCTCTCCCATTAAGCAGAGGCAGATAGCAGACTGGATCAAAAATCAGAACTCTACAATATGTTGTTTACAGGAAACACATTTAAAATAGGGAGACACATGCAGAGTAAAGGTAACAGAAAGGAGAAGAATCTATTATGCTTCAGGTGAAGTCAAAAAAGCAGGGGTAGCCATCCTTATCTCAAATCAAGCAAAAGCAAAAATTTATCTAATTAAAAGAAATAAGGAAGGAAACTATATCCTGCTAGTAGCATAGACAATGAAGCAATATCAATACTAAATATATATGTACCAAGTGGTATAGCATCTAATTTCCTAAAGAAGTTAAGAGAGTTGCAAGAAGAAATAGAGAGCAACACTGTAATTGTGGGAGATCTCAAACTTGCACTCTAATAATTAGATAAAACAAAAAACAAAACAAATAAGAAAGAAATTAAAGAGGTAGAGAGAATATTAGAAAAATTAGGTATGATAGATCTTTGGAGAAAACTGAATGGTGATAGAAAGGAGTATACTTTCTTCTCAGCAGTTCATGGAACCTATACAAAAATTGACCATATATTAGGACATAAAGACCTCAAAATTAAATGCAGGAAGGCAGTAATAGTAAATGTTTTCTTCTCAGATAATGATGCAATAAAAACTACATTAAACAAAAAATTAGGGGTAAAGAGACAAAAAGTAATTGGAAACTAAATAATCTCATCTTAAAGAATGGTTGGGTGAAACAGCAAATTATAGACACAACTAATAATTTCACTCAAGATAATGACAACGATGAGACACCATATCAAAATCTTTCGGATGCAGCCAAAGCAGTAATAATGGGAAATTTTATAGCTTTAGAGGCTTACTTGAATAAAATTGAGAAAGATAAATCAATAAATTGAGTTTACAACTCAAAAAGCTAGAAAAATACCAAATTAAAAACCCCCAATCAAATACTAAACTTGAAATTCTAAAACTAAAAGGAGAAATTAATAATTTTGAAAGTAAAAAAAAAACAATTGAATTAATAAATAAAATTAATAGTGCTTTTATGAAAAAGCCAACAAAATAAATAAACCCTCGGTAAATCTGATCAGAGAAAGGAAAGAGGAAAATCAAATTGTTAGTCTTAAAAATGAAAAGGGGGAACTTTCCACCAATGAAGAGGAAATTAAAACAATAATAAGGAGCTACTTTGGCCAAAATTATGCCAATAAATTTGATCACCTAGGTGAAATAGATGACTACCTCCAAAAATATAGGCTTCCTAGATTAACAAAGGAGGAAGTGAATTGTGTAAATAGTCCCATTTTAAAAAAAGAAATAGAACAAGCTTTTAATCAACTCCCTAAGAAAAAATCCCCAGGACCAGATGGATTTACATGTGAATTCTACCAAACATTTAAAGAAAAATTAGCCCTAATGCTATATAAACTATTTGAAAAAATAGGGAATGAAGTAGTCCTACTATATTCCTTTTATGACACAGACATGGTACTGATACCTAAACCAGGTAGGTTGAAAACTGAGAAAGAAAACTGCAGACCAATCTCCTTAATGAATATTGATACTAAAATCATAAATAAGATATTAGCAAAAAGACTACAGAAAATCATCCTCAGGATAATACACCATAATCAATTAGGATGTATACCAAGAATGCAGGGCTGGTTTAATATTAGGAAAACTATTAGTATTATTTGCCTTATTATATAAATCAAATTAACAAAAAACATATGATCATCTCAATAGATGCAGAAAAAGCATTTCATAAAATCCAACATCCATTACTATTAAGAACAATTGAGAGTATATGAATAAATGGACTTTTCCTTAAAATAATCAGTAGCATCTATTTAAAACCAGCAGTAAGTATCATATGTAATGGGTATAAACTGGAACCATTCCCAATAAAATCAGGAGTAAAACAAGGTTGCCCACTATCACCATTACTATTCGATATTGTATTATAAATGCTCGATTTGGCAATAAGAGTTAAGAAAGAAATTAAAGGAATTAGAATCAATAGTGAGGAAACCAAACTATCACTCTTTGCAGATTATATAATTGTATACTTAGAGAACCCTAGAGTTTCTACTAAAAAGCTATTAGAAATAATCCATACCTTTAGCAAAGTTGCAGTATACAAAATAAACCCACATAAATCATAAGCATTCTTATATATCACTAACAAAATCCAACAGTTAAATCCACAAAGAGAAATTCTATTTAAAGTAACTACAGATAGTATAAAATATTTAGGAATCTATCTGCCAAGGGAAAATCAGAAACTAAATGAGCAAAACTACAAAACACTTGCTACAAAAATAAAATCAGATCTAATCAATTGGAAAAATATTAAATGATCTTAGATTAGGCGAGCAAATATAATAAAGATGATAATACTACCTAAACTAATCTATTTCTTTAATGATATACCAAGCAGACTCTGAAAAACTATTTTAATGACCTAGAAAATATAACAACAAAGTTCATATGGAAAAACCAAAGGTTACGAATTTCAAGGGAATTAATGAAAAAAAAAAAATCAAATTTAGGTGCCCCAGCTGTACGAGATCTAAAATTACCTTATAAAGCAGTGGTTACCAAAATCATTTGGTATTGGCTAAGAAATAGACTAGTTGATCAGTGGAATAGGTTAGGTTCAAATTACTAAACAGCCAATAATTTCAATAATCTAATGTTTGACAAACCCAAAGACCCCAGGTTTTGGGACAATAAATCAATGTTTGACAAAAATTGCTGGGAAAATTGGAAATTAGTACAGCAGAAACTAGGCATTGACCCACACTTAAACGATACACAAAAGATCAGGTCAAAATGGGTTCATGACCTAGACATAAAGAATGAGATTATAAATATATTAGAAGAACATAAGATAGTTTACTTCCCAGACCTGTGGAAAAGGAAGGAATTTATGACCAAAGAAGAACTAGAGATCATTATTGACCACAAAATAGAAAAATTTGATTATATCAAATTAAAAAGGTTTTGTACAAACAAAACTAATGCAGACAAGATTAGAAGGGAAAAATACTTCTCCTCTAGAAGCTCCCATTCTAATGTCTTCTCCAGGTCACACAACCAGCATATGCCAGAAGCAGGATTTAAACTTACTGCTTGGCCCCAGGCCAGCTCTCTGCCCATTAAATCATAGCTTTATCTGCCAGGGGAATAGTGAGAGCCAGCTCCAATTAGCTTGTAAAAGCTAATTGATTAATTTGATAATATCAACTTGAAAAGTTTTTTGTACAAAAAAAACTAATGCAGACAAGATTAGAAGGGAGCTAATAAACTGGAAGAGCATTTTTACAGTCAAAGGTTTTGATAAAGTCCTTTCCAAAATATATAGAGAATTGACTAATTTATAAGAAATCAAGCCATTCTCCAATTGATAAATGGTCAAAGGATATGAACAGACAATTCACAGATGAAGAAATTGAGACTATTTCTAGCCATATGAAAAGATACTCCAAGTCATTATTAATCAGAGAAATGCAAATTAAGACAACTCTGAGATACCACTACACCTGTCAGATGGTTAGAATGACAGGGAAAGATAATGCAGAATGTTGGTGGGGATGTGAGAAAATTGGGACACTGATACATTTTTGGTGGAATTGTAAATACATCCAGCCATTCTGAAGAGAAATTTGGAACTATGCTCAAAGAGTTAACAGACCGTGCATGCCTTTGATCCAGCAGCATTACTACTGAGCATATAACCCAAAGAGATTTTAAAGAAGGGCAAATGACCTATATGTGCAAGAATGTTTATGGCAGCCCTCTTTGTAGTGGCCAGAAACTGGAAATTCAGTGCATGCCCATCAATTGGAGAATGGCTGAATAAATTGTGGTATATGAATATTATGGAATATTATTGCTCTGTAAGAAATGACCAACAGGATGATTTCAGAAAGGCCTGGAAGGACTTACACGGACTGATGCTGAGTGAAATGAGCAGGACCAAGAGGTCATTATATACTTCAATGACAATATTATATGATGATCAATTCTAATGGACAAGGCCCTCTTCAACAATGAGATGAGCCAAATCAGTTTCAGTAGAACAGTAATGAACTGAACCAGCTACACCCAGTGAAAGAACTCAGGGAGTTGACTATGCATCACTACATAGAATTCCCAATCCCTCTATTTTTGTCTGCCTACATTTTTTATTTCATTCACAGACTAATGATACACTGTTTCAAGTCTGATTCTTTTTTTACAGCAAAATAACTGTTTGCACATGTATACATATATTGTATTTAACTGATACTTGAACATATTTAACATTTATTGGTCAGTCTGCCACCTGGGGCAAGGGGTGGGGAGAATGAGGGGAAAAGTTGGAACAAAAGGTTTTGCAATTGTCAATGCTGAAAAATTACCTATGCATATTTTTTGTAAAAATTAATTAAATTAATTAACATTTTAAAAAAGAGATAATTGTTAAATATTTTGTGGAAGCATTTTTACCTTGAAAATTGGGTCATCTTACAAATCAAAGATTGATTTCTTATTTTATTAATTGTCAAGCCTTAAGAAAGGGATAGAGAAAAGATTTAATAAAGATTAAGCTAAAAATGCCATATATATTTTTGAGAGCCAGTTGTTAAAGTTTTACCAGAACATTCTTAAATTATTATTAGAAAATCTCTAGTTAGTCATATGGGAAATAGGGAATCACGGAAAGAGGAAGGTTGCATTCAGGGAGTTCTCTGTATTTTATCCCAGTAAGAAAACGATGAAATATAAAACAAATAATTGGAACATATTATAATAAAACATTTTTTTTTCTTGGAAGAACTACAATAGAAATAATTCTGTACCCATTTCTGGTCCTTTAAATACAAGAGACAGATAGGCCTTGAAGTGTATTCCAGTAATTTTTTTTCTAGATTTCTGATAGTATAGATACATTATTTTTTTTTATAATATTATCCCTTGTATTCATTTTTCCAAATTATCTCCCCCCTCCCTCTACTCCCTCCCCCCTATGACAGGCAATCCCATACATTTTACATGTGTTACAATATTACCTAGATACAATACATGTGTGTAAATACCATTTTCTTGTTGCACAATAAGCATTAGATTCTGAAGGTACATGTGAACTGGGCAGACAGATATTAGTGCTAACAATTTACATTTACTTCCCACTGTTCCTTCTCTGGGTGTAGCTACCTCTGTCCATCATTGATCAACTGGAAGTGAGTTGGCTCTTCTTTATGTTGAAGATTTCCACTACCATCAGAATATATCCTCATACAGTATTGTTGTTGAAGTGTACAGTGATCTTCTGGTTCTGCTCATTACATTCAGTATCAGTTGATGTAAGTCTCTCCAGGCCTCTCTGTATTCCTCCTGCTGGTCATTTCGTACAGAGCAATAATATTCCATAAACTTCATATACTATAATTTACCCAACCATTCTCCAACTGATGGACATTCATTCATCTTCCAGTTTCTAGCTACAACAAAAAGAGCTGCCACAAACATTTTGGCACATACAGGTCTCTTTCCACTCTTTAGTATTTCTTTGGGATATAAGCCCAGTAGTAGTACTGCTGGGTCAAAGGGTATGCACAATTTGATAACTTTTTGGGCATAGTTCCAAATTGCTCTCCAGAATGGCTGGATTCTTTCACAACTCCACCAGCAATGTATTAGTGTCCCGGTTTTCCCACATCCCCTCCAACATTCATCATTATTTGTTCCTGTCATCTTAGCCAATCTGACAGGTGTGTAGTAGTATCTCAGAGTTGTCTTAATTTGCATTTCTCTGATCAGTAGTGATTTGGAACACTCTTTCATATGAGTGAATATAGTTTCAATTTCATCATCTGAGAATTGTCTGTTCATATTCTTTGACCATTTCTCAATTGGAGAATGGTTTGATTTCTTATAAATTAGGGTCAGTTCTCTATATATTTTGAAATGAGACCTTTATCAGAACCTTTAACTTTAAAAATATTTTCCCAATTTGTTACTTCCCTTCTAATCTTGTTTGCATTAGTATTGTTTGTAAAGAAACTTTTTAGTTTAATGTAATCAAAATCTTCCATTTTTTGATCAATAATGGTCTCTAGTTCTACTCTGGTCATAAATTCCTTCCTCTTCCACAAGTCTGAGAGGTAGACTATTCTCTGTTCCTCTAATCTATTTATGATCTCATTCTTTATGCCTAAATCATGGACCCATTTTGATCTTATCTTGGTATATGGTGTTAAGTGTGGATCCATATCTAATTTCTGCCATACTGATTTCCAGTTTTCCCAACAGTTTTTTCCAAATAATGAATTTGTATACCTAATGTTGGTATCTTTGGGTTTGTCAAAGACTAGATTGCCATAGATGTATCCTTTTTTGTCCTTTGTACCTAATCTGTTCCACTGATTGACTGGTCTATTTCTCAGCTAATACCAAATGGTTTTGGTGACTGCTGCTATATAATATAGCTTTAGATCAGATACACCTAGACCACCTTCCTCTGACTTTTTTTTCATTAGTTCCTTTGCAATTCTCGACCTTTTATTGTTCCATATGAATTTTGGTGTTATTTTTTCTAGGTCATTAAAATAGTTTCTTGGGAGTCTGATTGGTATAGCACTAAATAAATAGATTATTTGGGGAGTATTGTCATCTTTATTATATTTGCTCGGCCTATCCAAGAGCACTGAATGTCTTTCCAATTATTTAAATCTGACTTTATTTTTGTGGCAATTGTTTTGTAATTTTTCTCATATAATTCCTGACTCTTCTTTGGTACATGGATTCCCAAATACTTTATACTCTCAACACTTGTTTGGAATGGAATTTCTCTTTGTAGCTCTTGCTGTTGCATTTTGTTGGTGATATATAAAAATGCTGAGGATTTATGTGAATTTATTTTGTATCCTGCTACTTTGCTGAAATTCTGAATTATTTCTAATAGCTTTTTAGCAGAGTCTTTGGGGTTCTCTAAGTATACCATCATGTCATCTGCAAAGAGGGATAGTTTGATTTCCTCATTTCCTACTCTTAATTCCTTGAATCTCTTTCTCGGCTCTTATTGCCTAGGCTACCTTTTCTAGTACTATATTGAATAGTAATGGGTATAGCGGACAAACTTGTTTCAATCATGATCTTACAGAGAAAGGTTCCAATTTATCTCCATTGCATATTATGCTTACTGATGGTCTTAAATATATGCTCCTGATTATTCTAAGGAATAGTACATTTATTCCTATACTCTCAAGAGTTTTTAGTAGGAATGGATGTTGGATTTTGTCAAATGCTTTTTCTGCATCTATTGAGATGATCATATGGTTTTTATTAATTTGATTATTAATATGGTCAATTATATTAATAATTTTCCTAATATTAAACCAGCCCTGCATTCCTGGAATAAATCCTACTTGATCATAGTCTATTATCCTGGAGATGATTTTCTGAAGTCTTTTTGCTAATATCATATTTAAGATTTTAGCATCAATATTCATTAAGGAAATTGGTCTATAATTTTCTTTCTCAGTTTTCAATCGGCCTGGTTTAGGTATCAGTACCATGTCTGTGTCATAAAAGGAGTTTGGTAGGACTCCTTCATTCCCTATTTTTTCAAATAGTTTATATAACATTTGGACTAATTGTTATTTTAATGTTTGGTAGAATTCACATGTGAATCCATGTGGTCCTGGGGATTTTTTCCTGAGGAGTTGATTAATAGCTTGTTCTATTTCTTTTTCTGAAATGGGACTATTTAAGCAATTTATCTCCTCCTCTGTTAATCTATGGAGCCTATATTTTTGGAGGAAGTCATCCATTTCACTTAAGTTATCAAATTTATTGGCATAAAGTTGGGCAAAGTAACTCCTTATTATTTCTCTAATTTCCTCTTCATTGGTGGAAAGATTCCCCTTTTCATTTGTAAGACTAACAATTTGATTTTCCTCTTTCTTTTTTCTGATCAAATTTACCAAAGGTTTATTTATTTTATTGGCTTTTTCATAAAACTAACTCTTGGTTTTATTTATTAATTCAATATTTTTTTTTACTTTCAATATTATTGATTTCTCCTTTTAATTTTTGTGTTTCAAGTTTAATTTTTGGTTGGAGGTTTTTAATTTGGTCTTTTTCTAGCTTTTTAAGTTGCAGGCCCAATTCGATAATTTTTTCTTTCTCTATTTTCTTCCAATAAGCCTCTAAAGATATAAAATTTCCCCTTATTACTGCTTTAGCTGCATCCCACAGATTTTGGTATGATGTCTCATCATTGTCATTATCTTGGGTGAAATTATTAATTGTTTCTATAATTTGCTGTTTCACCCAGTCATTCTTTAAGATGAGATTGTTCATTTTCCAATTACTTTTTGGTCTATTTACCCCTAACTTTTTACTGAATGTGGCTTCTATTGCATTGTGGTCTGAGAAGAAGGCACTTATTATTTCGGCCTTCCTACAATTAATTTTGAGATCTTTATGTCCTAATATATTGTCTACTTTTGTATAGGATCCATGAACTGCTGAGAAGAAAGTATATTCCTTTCTCTTGCCATTCAGTTTTCTCCAAAGGTCTATCATACCTAGTTTTTCTAATGTTCTATTTACTTTTTTAATTTCTTTCTTATTTGTTTTGTGGTTTGATTTGTCTAAATCTGAGAGTGCAAGGTTGAGATCTCCCGTTATTATAGTTTTACTGTCTATTTCTTCTTGCAATTCTCTTAACTTTTCCTTTAGAAAGTTAGATGCTATACCACTTGGTGCATATATGTTTAGTATTGATATGGCTTCATTGTTTATGCTACCTTTTAGCAGGATAGAGTTTCCTTCCTTATCTTTTTTACCTAGATCAGCTTCTGCTTTTGCTTGATCTCAGATAAGGATAGCTACCCCTGCTTTTTTGGCTTTACCTGAAGCATAATAGATTCTGCTCCAACCTTTTACCTTTACTCTGTATGTGTCTCCCTGCTTTAAGTGTGTTTCCTGCAGACAACATATTGTAGGGTTCTGATTTTTGATCCAATCTGCAATCTGTCTCGGTTTGATGGGACCATTCATCCCATTCACATTTACAGTTAAAATTACCAATTCTGGATTTCCTGCCATCATATTATCCCCAGATTATGCTTTTTCACTTGACCCCCCTGATTCCCTTCCTTGATATTTAATTTATAGACCCCCCTTGTGACGTGCAGCCCTCCCTTTTTTTAGTATCCCTCCCCCCTCCCTCCAAGTCCCTTCACTTATTCTCCTTTTCCTTTTCCCTTTTCCTCTCCCCCCTTTTAATGAGGTGAGAGAGAAAATTCTCTGAAAAATAAATATGTTAATTATTTACTCTTTGAGCCTCTCCTGATGAGAGTAAGATTCACACAATGATTCTTCCCCTCACTAAGTTCCCTCAGATATGGTATATTTTCTATGCCTCTTGCTGGGATGTAGTTTCCCTCTTTTTATCATTCCTTCCCCTTTTTCTGAAACGACCTCCTTCCCTTTACTACACCCCCCTTTTTTTCTTTTTATCAGTAAAATCAAATTATCCATGAGTACTTTTTATATACCCACAACAGAGTTACAGTTCTCAAGGGTTCTGTGTACCTTTTTCTGTTTCTCTTCAGTCTTGTGGATGTAGATCAAATTTTTTGTTTAAGTCTGGTTTTTTTCTTAGAAACATATAGAATTCCTCTATTTCATTGAATGACCATCTTCTTCCATGGAAAAAGATGCTAAACTTAGCTGAGTAGTTCATTCTTGGTTGCAGTCCTTGATCTTTTGCCTTACGGAATATCAGGTTCCAGGCCCTTCTATCTTTTAATGTGGAGGCAGCCAGATCTTGAGTGACCCTTATTGTGGCACCTAGGTATTTAAAATTTTTTTTTCTAGCTGCTTGCAAGATTTTCTCCTTTGTGTGGTAATTCTGCAGCTTAGCCAGAATATTCCATGGTGTTCTTTTTTTAGGGTCTATTTCAGAAGGAGTTCGATGAATTCTTTTGACATCTACTTTCCCTTCTGTTTCTATTATCTCTGGACAGTTCTCTTTGATAATTTCCTGTAAAATAGAATCTAGGCTCTTTTTTTGGTCATAGTTTTCGGGAAGTCCAGTGATCCGCAAATTATCTCTCCTATATCTATTTTCCAGGTCTACAGATTTTCCCAGTATGTATTTGACATTATTCTCCAGCTTTTCATTTTTTTTTTTTTTTGGTTTTGTTTGACTGATTCTTGGGTTCTCTGTGAATCATTCATTTCTATTTGTTCCATCCTGAATTTTAAGGAGTTATTTTCTTCTTTGACAGTTTTTAGTTTTTTGTAAATGTCCAATTTCGTTTTTAAATGAATTATTTTGCTCTATTGAATTTTTTTCCATTTCCCTAATTTTTTTTGAGAATTATTTTCTTTTTCCAATTCAGAAATTCTATTTTCTTGAGACTATTTTATCTTTTCCAATTCAGAAATCCTACTTTCCTGTGATTTTTTAACCTTTTCTAATTCACAAATTTTGTTTCCCTGCATCTCCTGTGAATTCTTTATTTTTTCCAACTCCAATTTCAGGATGTTGTTATTCTCTATCATAGCTTCCCTCTCCTTTCCCCATTTTTCTTCAAACTCTTTTAGCTTTTTAATAGTCTCTTGGAGGAGAGAGTTATGAGATGGGGGGCAGGTATCTTTCCCCTTTAGGTTGTTATCTGCTGACTCTCTGCTGTTAACTTCCTCGGGGTTGGATACCCGCTCTTTCTCTGTGTAGAAGGAATCTATAGGTTTTTTTTGGCTTTTCGCTCATACTTAAAAAATCTTTTGGGGTCTGTCCCTGGTGTAGGAAATTATTTATTTATTTCTTTACCAGCGTCCTCCCAGACTGGATGGATGCAGCGGCTCCTGTGCCTGAGCTAAGAGAGAGCTCTGGGAGAGAGTTCCCCACCCCCTCCCTGGAAGTGCCTCAGAGGTGATCAGCACTGCTGTGCTTTGAGGGCGCTGTGTTCTAGTGGCTTCCCTGAGGTTTGAGACTGAACAGTAAAGGTGACACAAAGCCCAGCCTATGTGTCCTGGTGGGGCGTGGATGTCAGCAGTAGGTGACGTGAAAAGCCCCTGCACTCAAACTGGAAGTGTCTGCCAGAAACCCCGGTCCCTAGTTCAAAGGTTCCGCTTCTCTGGGACTTCCGGGGCTGATTTCCACAGCCTTCAGCTGAGCCAGGCAATGTGTGTTGCCTTGGTCCGTATCAGCCCACTTCTCAATCTCTTAACTAGTCTCAGGTGGTGGCTAGGGGCCACATCCACAGTGCTGGGATCTGCTGAGTCACTCCCAGGATCCTGGAAGATCTAATCTATCTTTGAATTTTTTAAGTGGCTTATATTTCTCTTCTGAACTGCTGTATTATAAGCAGAGAAGAGCTAACAGCCTGTGCCAGATTCTTCTATCTCAGTGGCTTCTCTGATCCCTCCCTGAGCCCTTCCCAGTGCGATCAGCGCAGTGTGCTAGCACCCAACCGTCTGTGCTGGCCTCTCTTCTTCCTACCCTGGGACCTGACCATTTCTTTTGAAACTCCAGATTCTCTTCAGCTGGTAAGTCGTGCTTCCAGTCCTTGTGGTATCTATCAGTCCAGCGCTATTTTTGAGGCTGATTTATCTAATTGGTTGTGAGGGAGTAAGGACGTTCACAGAGTTGTGTGTATCTTCTCCGCCATCTTGGCTCCGCCCCTCTGTATAGATATATTCTTATGAAGAAACTTCCTTTACTAGTATTAATCTTACCTACAATCAGTGGTTTTAGAAAACTACCTCAAATTGTGAGATTTTAAAATTGACCTGCTGTAGATCTTAGATTTAATATAAAAAAATAGAAACCCAGATTGTCTTAAGTTTGACTCTGGTGTTTTAGCCACTGAGCCACATACTATTGCTCTCTCTTCCATTATTTGCAATAAAGGAAATGAACATTCACTTCTGTTATAAAATGTTTCCTATGGTGTAGAAACATGCTAATGATCTTAAAAGTGTCTATCACTGATGAATAGATCAGACTCCTGGAAGAAAGATCAAAGGAAAAATATTGTGAATATTTATGGAAATAAGCCAGGCTCTAGGAAAACATACCAGAGTACCAGAAGATAAATAAAAGCTGGAATAAACTGATAAATTTAAAAAAAAAAGTAAAGGTGTCAATTCAAAAGACTATACCAGTATCATCAATGATTTGAATATTTAATTAAATTATGGTATTAAAATCTTGGGAAAAAATAATTCATTCTTTATAGGACACACTTATTGTCTGGAATTATATAATTTCTTAAATTGGCATAGTAGTAAATAAATAACAACCAACTTTTTCCATATTTAATATATAATTATATATAATGTAATATATAAATAATTATATATGTATAATATATAAAATGTATGTATTTTATATTTTAATCTAAAAATTTTCTGATCAAAGGACAATTTAGGAGTCCTTTTACTTTTCTTTTAAAGTTGTCATTAAGTGAACCTTGATTTCCTTGTTATTAGTCAAAGGTGAATTGAGTAGTAATTTAGAGTATTATTACAGAAGTAATAGTGGTAGTAGTAGCTTCAGTAGCAGCAGCAGAAAATCATTGTTAGTAGTCATAAATATAATGTAGTAATATGATGATATCAGTGAATTAAATCTTTTCAGTCAGGTCCAGCTTTTTGTGACCCTATTTTGGGTTCCCTTTCTAGCTTATTTTACAGACAAAAAAACTGAAGTAAACAGGATTAAATGACTTTCCCAGTGGCACACAGCTAAGTGTCTGGGATTAAGAACTCATGTTCTCCAGACTCTACTATGCATCTGATAATAATACTATGGGCCCTGATAATAATATTATTTAGCATTTATATATGATCATTTATATTTTAATGAGAGGATTACAAAACTTTTTTATATTGTATTTATATACTATTTAAGCCTCAAATTTGATCTTGAAAGGTAGGATGCAATTATTACCTCCACTTTATAAATGAAAAAATAGAAACAGGGAGTGGTTTAGTAACATATCCATAATCACATACTACAAATTTAGGTAGGATTTAAATACAGTTCTTGCTTACTTGAGTCCATTTATCCCTTAGCTGTGTCATCTTAATAATAGATGAAATAAGTATTCTGATTTATCACATTTAGTTGTTTTCATTGAAAGTAGGTATATATTAAGAAGTATCAATAATATTTAAATAATGTCAAATAAATATTAAATATTTGGGGAAAGAGATCTTTTATTTTCTTTCTTTCTCACTTCTTTTTCTTTCTTCTTCCCTGCCTCTATCTCTCTGTTTCTACCTCTTTCTCACTATTTTCAATCCCTTTTTTCCCTTTCTCTCTTCTTTCCCTTTCTTGATTTCTTCCCTCCTTTATCTTTTCTTTCTCTTTCTTGTTTTTTTCTCTTCCCTCCCCAGCACCACTTTCTCCTCTTATTCCTCTTCCTTCTTCTTTTTCTTCTTCTCTTTCCCTCTCACACCTTCCTGTTATTATGCTTTTTGTCTGTAACAATAATTTCTTTGGTAAAGATAACTTTTTCAACCACTGTTAGTAAATTATATTAAGTGCTTGCCTGCTTCATATACTATGTTAAATAACAGAGATACAAATAAAGATTAGAATCCTCACCATCAAGGAACTTTTATTGTAAATAGCTTGTGACTTTCTATAACATAACAATCTTAGTAACCATCTTGGAACATGAAAATTTAAAGGACTTTCTCAGTATTACAAGAATATTATGTGTCAGATAAGATTTGGACTCTGGCTTCCTGCCTTAGAGGAAAATTCTTCATTAATTTCTGCATACTATCTCAGTCAATAATACTGAGAATAATTAATTGTAAGAGGGAATGAGAAACAGCAACAGTTCATGGAATTGGACTGAGAAGTCAGTTTTCAGAGGTTAATATGATTGAATTCTCACAATTCACTATCAACATGTCTTCTAAAAGAGGATAACTACCACAGTAGTTGTTATATTGAACAAACAGTGGGCATTCAAAATATACAATTCTGTTCCAAATTCCAGGGGATTTTGAAGAATGAGTCATGATGTCTCAAAGACTTGACATGTGTAGACTAGAAAGATACAATAAAGTTCGTAAAGGCATATTGGAATTATAATTTGTCTTTAGCCTGAGATAGTATGACATGATGTGTATTAGCTTAGAGTTCAAGGATCCAGGTGCAAATACTATCTCAAATACATTTGTGTGTACTTTTGACCAAAGTACTGGACCTGGAGGATCCTGAGAAAATGGTAGAGTAGGTTGATAAAATTCAGGCTCTCCAGATTTCCCCCACAAAAAGAACACATTTATGCTTTAGAGAAAACTCAGACCAATGAAAAATCAAGAAGACTTGGGACAGAACAGGGGTCATCCTGGTACAACCCAAGAAGATCTAAAAAAGGCCCCTGGGGTTGGGAGCTAACCTTTGTGAAGTGTAAACAATTCCCAAGCTAGTTCCACAGAAACATCAAGTAGGGAGCTTTGGAGTGAGCTGAAACCTCAACAGGAACCACAGAAATTTCACTTACTGGGCAGAAAAATTGCCTGGAGTGATAGAACATGAAGGGAAAGTAAAAATAGAAAAATTCCATTGTCCACCACCTCAGTGAGATCCTTTGTGGAAAACATAGTTACGTTATTGCCAAATTTTGAAATCCCCAGATCAAAGAGAAAAGTTTTCAAGAAACAAACCAATAAAAAAAAATTCAAAGAATTGGAGCTATAGTTAAAACTGTACAGGACTTATCAGCAGCCACAATAAAAGACTATAGGTCCTGGAATCAAATCAATAGAAAATCAAAACACCTAGGCCTACAGTCAAAAATATCACATCCAGCAAATGGATAACAAACTTGCAGATTTTCAGGACTTTCTTTCAATCAAATCTTAACTTAATGGACATATATTAAAGATATATATGTTATATCAAGGAACTCAACTCAGAAAAATTGTTTATATTCCTTTTACATTGAAAGCATATACCATATGTTTAAGATTAATGTCAACAATATACTCAAATGAAAGATTGGGGCAGAGTTAAGGTAAAAAGTAATAATTATGTTAGACAAATGAGATTTAGAAGATGAACAAAGAGGCTTTAGAGGAAAGAAGAAGGCTCATAGTTGTGAAAACCTCCTCACATCAGGAATGGGTTAAATAAGCAATACTACATAAAAACCATGAAGGATTTAGCACCCTCCAAGATCTATAAAAAAATAAGGAGAGAAAATGGGCCTATGGGAAAGGAATGTATGAGAGAAGAAGACAAGAGAGTTATCCATGGTGGAGGGAGGTTAAGTAATATCAAGGCAAGTTAGGAGCAGAATTAAAGCAAAAGGAAAGTAGGGACAGGAAAGGTATGTGTGTATCTATGTGTGGGGTGTATGTGTATATATTTATATACATATGCATACATAAATATTTCCTTTCTTAACTAGAGCTTACATGGGAGTGATGTGAGGGGTGAAAGAAGCAAAAGTTGTAAAAAAAAAAAAAAAAGATGTATAGCAGAGAACAAAAGAACAATTTACAAGGAAGTAAAGAAAAAGTGGACTTTCATGAATATATTTTCTTCTAATGTATATAATTTCTTAAACCAATAATTAGTTGCTATATATTTTGAACCCTCCCTGATTTCTGCTGGGCAAATAACAGTGTTCTCTTTTGTTTTATTTTGTTTTGTATTCCTTTTCTATTTTTCTGTTTTCTTATTTTTTTCCTGATGGACTTTAATTTTCTCATCTACAGAATGGAGAATTATATTTGGCTTCTAAATTCTCAACTAGTTCTAAATGTATGATCCTATTTCTCTTGTTTATTTTGCAGTTGGGAGCTTAGGAGTTCTGAATAGTTTTATGTCAAGGAATGACCCACCAAACATAAGAGAGCCAGTGATATTCTAACCAGTTTTGTTTTTTTTTAAGAAACACACAAGTGCTTATGTCTTTAAGGCTATCACTAATAATCAGATCCTCAATTTGCAGACATCATTTATTTTAAATGGATTTGCATGTTTGCATTAGATATTATTTTCCCCTGCAATCCATGAATTTACATATCCTCATTAAATATCTCCCTCCCATCTTCTGTTGATGTACTTGGGTATAGACAGCCAGACACCCAATGACTAGGTGTCACTCCCTATATTCTGGTGGACAGAACAGCAAATAGAAACTTTCAAGACCTCCAATTACTGACTTTGAAGTAGCAATATTTTTGTCCCTTCAAATCCCCCCAAGAGCTATTCTCTTAAAAAAAATCTGTAGGTAGAAGTATAAATGTTCCTACCATGTAATAGTGCATACAGAGGACCTTCAATTTGTTCCTAGCATGATTCCATAGCACTCTCTTGTACCCAATCTACATTCCAGTCAAAATGAGCTACTTACTGATCCCCATAAAGACATGCTATCTCTCTTGCTTCTACATGTTTGGGTAGACAGTTTCTTGTACCTGGAATATTTTTCTTTTCCTTCATATCTTAAAATCCATTGTTCTTCTCAAAGTTCAGTTTTAGTATCACCTCCCACAGAAAATTATTTTTTCCTTCCAGATATTAGCAGTTCTCCTTCCTTTGTTTTGGCTTTTCTATGATTTCATTGGTACCAAGGAACTTGGAAGAAATATTCTCTACCAATGTGCAATAGCTCCTATTCTGTAATAGTATTTTAGGCACTGAGAAATTAAATGACTTGACCAGGGCCACAGCTAATTTGTATAAGAAGTGAGACATAAACTCAAACTCAGGCCTTTTACATAATAGACTTCCTCCCACTAAACCAGACTACCTCCCACACATGCTTACTCTTTATTTACCTTCAGTGTATTCTGTATTTAATATTGACTATATGGTACAGTGAATAGAGGTCCGAGTTTTGCTTCTATATTGAAGAGAGAACTATATTGAAACCCTACCTCAGGCATTTATTAATTATATGAATTTGTCATTTAATATTTGGCTGTTTCAATTTCCTCAGCTATAATATATGGAGGAACTACCTTTAATGTTGCTAGGAAGATCCAGTGATATAATATCTATAAAGCATTTAGTATGCTGCATGGCATATAGTAAGTGTTTTGAAAAATGTTTGTTTTCTTTTTCTTTCTCTGCCTATCAAAAAGAATGAAGGTTCCTTGTAGTCAGGAACAATATTCTTTTTTTTAAACTTTATACATCCTGAATCTAGCACCATGTCAGCAGACACTAGATAAATTACAGGATAATTTTGTACGTACCTAACGAGCCAGACAGTAAATAAAAAATTAAAAACAGATATTTGTGGCTAAATTATAGCAGGGAATTTTTTTAAAAGCCACAATTTGTTTCCTACTTTCAAGAAACTTATCTTTAATAGGGGAGACAATGTAGCAATATTCAAGGCAATCTTAGAAGGAAGGTATGATAGATAGCAATGCTGAAAAGGCCTTCTTCAGGGATAATTTCAGTAAAGATTTGCACTGAACAGAATCACAAGAACATTATACACAGTAAAAACAATATTGTAACAAAGATCAACTGTGAAAGACAGTTTTTCTGATGAGTACTGTGACTTTTGACAATCTCAGAGAACTCATAATGAAAAATAGACTTCAAAAGATAAATGATAAACTCTGAGTGCAGATTAAAGTAAATCTTTTCACTTAATTTTTCTTGCTTATTTCTTTTGCAACATGTCTAATATGAAAATTCTTTTTGTATAACTTTATATATAAGTATCTGATTACCTCACCAATGAGTGGACAAGAGACTGGAAGGAAAGAATTCAGAATTGAAAGTTAAAAAGAAAATCTCTCAGGACAAGCTTTGAGCTTCTTAAAGTAAACCAGAGCAGCAAGGCAGCAGAGTTGAGGTAAAATTGTATTACAGTCAAAAGGGATAGTTAATGCAAATGAAGAGTTAGGGCATGGAGTTTAATGTGTGAATAGCAAGTCCAGTAGTGTTCCATTGTAAAGTGGATGGAAGACAGTAGATAAGAAGACAAGAAAGGCTGGAGAAAGCCAGGAAGGTTTTTAAATTACAAAGAAAGGGGTCTATATTTGATTCTAGAGGTAATAAGGAACCATTAGAATTTATTGCAGAGACAGTAGTGGTAGGGAAATGGTGGCAGTGCTATTCACAGTGAGAAAGTCACTTTGGCATCTGAGTGTAAATAGATTATAATGGGAAAGAGACTAGGGATAGTCTGACAAACCAGTAGTCCATTCTCAACTTTGTCCTGAGATAACACATCACATTCCTGCCTTCTCTCTTTTAAATTGCATATAGCCTTCATGGGATTACTACATGGCTACTAACATTTTGATGTGATTTAATGTCCCTAAATTACATGAGAGAATCCAAGGAGAAAGCTACTAAACAAGAAAGAAATCAAAAAAGGAAATTGGAAATGTAGAAGACGGATATTATCTACTTCAGATTTTTTCCCCTTAAAACTGATTTGATTTGCAAAACATCATAGCCAGAGACAAGGGAAATTAACCAGGCTTTGCCTTCTAAGCAAACTGAATTCTAAATCTGAATGTGATGCACATGAGATCTCAATGTACTGGCAGTTTTGATACTTGGCCCTTCATAAATCAATACTCTCTTCAGACTGTAGCTTAGAGTATTCCCATTTAGTAACTAGAGGCTGTTATTACTAATGAGGGAAGAGAAGATGGGAACAAGGAAGTGCAGAGCTGTGAAAACTATTACACAGAAATCCATGTTTTGGGAATAAGAGTCTGAGAAAAGGCATTGTGTTTCCAGAGCTTTCTGGATTGCAGCCAGTGTGCCTAAGGCATGACCTTATAAGCCCCCAATTTATGTATATAGGTACATGATTTTGAAGTTTCATTTTCACTATTTATTACCCTATTTCTACTTTGATATCCCTAGTTTTGAACCTGAGTGTTTAATTTTACTGTTTTTTTTTTCCCCAAGCTCCTCTCTACTATCCACTAAAATATTTGGTTTTATTATTTCCCCTTTTGTTTCATTTCCTTGATTCCTATAGTATGTCTTATGTGATTCTTGGTCTCAAAATTTTTAAGAAAGGACTTCTTAAACTTTTTCCACTTGTGACCCCTTTTTGTCTGAGAATTTCTTACAAAACCTTAGGAATATAGGTATGTAAAATAAGCATACAAATCCAACTTTTACTGATAATAAATCATAATTTTGTGATCCCCACATTAGATTATAAGACCTCATATAGGATTGTGACTCATACTTTAAGAAGGTTTGTCCTAAGGAATTTTGGATTAAGATACATCATTTATAAGATTTAGCAAAACCTCAAGAATATCGTATTCATTCACACACACACACACACACACACACACACACACACACACACACACACACACATTTATACACACTCTTACTTTTCTCAGTCCTTAATAACTAATTACAAAAAAAAATACCTACCACTTTTATATCAAACTGATTTTTAATTTTTGGATTTATTGATTTACAAAGAGAAAGACCATCTTTTTGAAGGAGAAGAAGAGGAAGAAATAAAACACAGGAAAATGGATTTAGAATGAAAAGGAACCTAATTCGACCTCCTTATTTTAAGGAAACTGAAAGAATGATTTTTTTTTGCCTTACTATATAAGCCTTACTGAAGTTGATTTATCTTCTAAGCTCAGAAGTTAAGATAATCTGAAGGTTTTCTATATAGCTGCATAGCTAGCTTGCCTAAATCAAGATACATAGTAAATTCAGGAACAAATATGGTAAGGCTATAGGAGTCACCAAATTTCCTAAAAGAGGCAATCTGGTCCAGTTCAGAAATGGAATCAGTAATGGAATGGAGCCTGTGAGTAGATCTTTCATTTCCAGCCTAGACAATAGAGGAAGACCTGATCTTAATAAAACAAAACAGAATAAAACAGGTGTCCAGAGAAAATGAGTGAAATTAGAACACTATCAAGTGTTGTTATCTTCCTCCTACTGTATGACCTGCCAGTCCCTTTATTGTTTCCCTATGGGATGCAGTTCTATAAAATCCTATGAATTCAGTCCCAATTGCTCAATAAGTGTTGAGGTTTGATGTTTCTGACCACTATTGTTCTGATAGTCCTCACTGTATTGAATTCATATTAACTTGCACTAGATATCCTAATTTCTAGTTCTATTTCTGTCTCTCTTGTAAAATGTATACTCATTCTTCGTGTTACATAAGTTCCTTAAAACTTCATACCCCAGAAATAAAGAGCTTAGCAATAATGCAAAAATCTACAAGATGATAAAATGTGTAGACTTTGGCAAGTAATTGAGTTCAAAAATGGAAACTGAGTTTGTTTCTGTAAAGTCCCTGATGTCTATAAGAGTGTAATAAGAAACAGGAACATGTTTGGAGGATTAGGACAGAATGACTGTTTTGGCATCAGATAAAAAGTACTGAAAGATTTGACAATGATATATGATGGGCAGAAAATATGAAATATCAGCAGCTACATCAGTGAGCACAAAAAAAAAAAAAGAAGCTACATAACTGATGTATGACATTCAATTATTTAAGTTGCAGGAGAGCCCATAAGCAATAATTTTTAATTCACATACATTTAAATTGCATATATATGCATATGTGTATTTGCCCATATGTACAAATATTCACGTGCATTTTATGTGAAAAATTAAGAATTAAGTGAACCTTTCCTTTCCAAAAGAATATTAAGAAAAATTAACACACATGAATAAATTTATTTGGTTCCCTTCATATCACCAAGAGCTTAATCCTGCTCTCAATCTCCACAGTCAAATATCAGGTACAATGTTAGATGGTCATGTTATACAAAAATTAATGTAGTTTTGCTCTTAATAGTTACTCTTTCTTTGCTTCTAGCTACTATCCTATCTTCCCTTTGATCACTTCAAATTTCTGATTCACAAAAAGTTTTTTCAACTTTTTTTCCCCTTTTTTAATAGCATTTTGTTTTTCCAAATATAAAGTCATTTTAACATTCATTTTTATTTTATTTTTTTATTTTAACATCCATATTTATTTATTTATTATATTTTGCTCATTTTATTAATCATTTTCATTGATTAATAAAGATAAATACCCATTTTTGAAATAGAAGAAGAGCAATAAATAAACCATAGGGAATGGATTTAGAACTAACAGGGACTTAATCAAATCTCCTCAATTTAAGGAAACTGAGAGAGGGATTATTTTTTCTTTTCTTTGATGATAATGTGTTTATTTTCCAGGGAAGTTCCTGATCAGTCAACTGGTCAATAAGTATTTATTAAATGCTTACTATATATTAATCACTGTTGTCTGTACTTCAAATAGAAAGATAGACAAAATAGGTGCTGCCCTAAAGAAGCTTACATTCTTTTTTTCTCCCCTAATCCTCCAATTCTTTTTCTGTAATTTTTTTTTTTATTAATCTTATGATTATAACATTTTTGAGAGTACATATGCATGGGTAATTTTTTACAACATTATCCCTTGCACTCCCTTCTATTCCGAATTTTCTCCTCCTTCCCTCCACACCCTCCCCTAGATGGCAGGCATTCCCATATATATTAAATATTATATAGTTTATCCTATATACAATATATGTGTGCACAACCAAATTTTGTTGTTGTTGTTGTTGTTGTTGTCGTTGTTGTTGTTGCAAAGGAAAAGTTGGATTCAGAAAGTAATAATAACCTGGGAAGAAAAAAAATAAACATTTTATACTCATTTCCCAGTGTAACTTCTCTGGGTGTAGCTGATTCTGTCCATCATTGATCGATTGGATCTGAGTTAGCTCTTCTCTTTGTTGAAGATATCTACTTCCATCAGAATACATCCTCATACTGTATTGTTGTTGAAATGTATAATGATCTCCTGGTTCTGCTCATTTCACTCAGCATCAGTTCATGTAAGTCTCTTCAATCCTCTCTGTATTCATTCTGCTGGTCATTTCTTACAGAACAATAATATTTCATAGCATTAATGTAATATAATTTACCCAACCATTCTCCAATTGATGGGCATCCATTCATTTTCCAGTTTCTAGCTACTACAAAAAGAGCTGCCACAAACATTTTGGCACATACAGGCCCCTTTCCCTTATTTAGTATTTCTTTGGCATATAAACCTAAACAAGATACACAGTAAATTCAGGAAAAACATGGTAAGGCTATATGAGCACCAAATTTCCTAAGAGACGCAATTTGGTCCAGTTAAGAAATGAAATCAGTAATGGAATGTCCTGTGAGTAGATCTTTCATTTCCAGCCTAGGCAATAGAAGAAGGCCTAGTCTTAATAAAACCAGCACTGCTGGATCAAAGGGTATGCAATGTTTGATAACTTTTTGGGCATAATTCCAGATTGCTCTCCAGAATGGTTGGATTCTTTCACAACTCCACCAACAATGCATCATTGTCCTAGTTTTCCTATATCCCCTCTAACATTCATCATTATTTTCTGTCA
Organism: Sminthopsis crassicaudata; assembly: GCF_048593235.1. NCBI lineage: Eukaryota > Metazoa > Chordata > Mammalia > Dasyuromorphia > Dasyuridae > Sminthopsis > Sminthopsis crassicaudata. Next base: position 264,672,903 of record NC_133621.1, read on the forward strand.
TCTTAGCCAATCTGACAGATGTGTAGTGGTATCTCAGAGTTGTCTTAATTTGCATTTCTCTGATCAGTAGTGATTTGGAACACTCTTTCATATGAGTGGATATAATTTCAATTTCATCATCTGAGAAATGTCTGTTCATATCCTTTGACCAATTATCAATTAGAGAATGTCTTGGTTTCTTATAAATGAGAGTCAGTTCTCTGTTTATTTTGGAGATAAGGCCTTTATCAAACCTTTAACTGCAAAAAATGTTTTCCCAATTGGTTACTTCCCTTCTAATCTTGTTTGCATTAGTTTTGTTTGTACAAAAGCTTTTTAATTTGATATAATCAAAATTTTCTATTTTGTGATCAATAATGATCTCTAGTTCTCCTTTGGTCACAAATTCCTTCCTCCTCCACACGTCTGAGAGGTAAACTACCCTTTGTTACTCTAATTTATTTATGATCTTGTTCTTTATGCCTAAATTATGGACCCATTTTGATCTTATCTTAGTATGTGATGTTAAGTGTGGATCTATGCCTAGTTTCTGCCATAGTAATTTCTAGTTTTCCCAGCAGTTCATGTCAAATAATGAATTCTTATCCCCAAAATTGGGATGTTTGGGTTTGTCAAACACTAGATTGCTATATTTATTCACTATCTTGACCTGTGAACCTAACCTATTCCACTGATCAACTAGTCTATTTCTTAGCCAATACAAAATGGTTTTGGTGACTACTGCTTTATAAATTAGTTTTAGATCAGGTACAGCTAGGCCACCTTCATTTGATTTTTTTCCCCATTAATTCCCTTGAAATTCTCGACCTTTTGTTCTTCCTTATAAATTTTGTTGTTATTTTTTCTAGGTCATGAAAATAGTTTCTTGGGAGTCTGATTGGTATAGCATTAAATAAATAGATCAGTTTAGGAAGTATTGCCTTCTTAATTATATTTGTTCAGCCTATCCAAGAGCACTAAATATTTTTCCAATTATTTAAATCTGACTTTATTTTTGTGGCAATTGTTTTGTAATTTTGCTCATATAATTGCTGACTTTCCTTTGGTAGATAGATTCCCAAATGTTTTAGACGATTGACAGTTATTTTGAATGGAATTTCTCTTTATATCTCTTGCTGTTGGATTTTGTTGGTAATGTATAAACATGCTAAAGATTTATATGGATTTATTTTTTATCCTGCAACTTGGCTAAAGTTATGAATTATTTCTAATAGCTTTTTAGCAGAATCTTGATCTATTTTTGATCTATTTTTTGTTTTAAGTATACTATCATATCAGTTTGGTTTCTTCATTATCTACTCTAATTCCTTGAATCCCTTTCTCGAGTCTTATTGTCAATTTTAGCATTTGTAATACAATATTGAATAGTAATGGTGATAGTGGGCAACCTTGTTTCACTCCTGATCTTTCTGGGAAAGGTTCCAGTTTATCTCCATTGCATATGATGTTTACTGACGGTTTTAAATATATGCTCCTGACTATTTTAAGGAATAGTCCATTTATTCCTGTAATCTCAAATATTTTTAGTAGGAATGGATGTTGGATTTTGTCAAATGATTTTTCTGCATCTATTGAGATGATCATATGCTTTTTTTGTTAATTTGGTTATTGATATAGTCTATTATGCTAATAGTTTTCCTAATATTGAACCAGTCCTACATTCCTCATATAAATCCCACTTGGTTATAGTGTATTATCCTGGAGATGATTTTATGTACACTTTTTGCTAATGGTTTATTTAAGATTTTAGCATCAATATTCATTAGAGAGATTGGTCTATAATTTTCTCTCTCTGTTTTCAACCTAACTGGTTTAGGTATCAGTACCATGTCTGTGTCATAAAAGGAAATTGGTACAAATAGTTTACATAGCATTGGAGTTAATTGTTCTTTAAATGTTTGGTAGAATTCACATGTAAATCCATCTGGTTCTGGGGATTTTTTCTTAGGAAGTTGGTTAATAGCTTGTTCTGTTTCTTTTTCTGAAATGAGACTATTTAGACTAATTACTTCTTCCTCTGTTAATCTGGGCAAGCCATATTTTTAAAGGTATTCTCTCATTTCCTTTAAGTTATCAAATTTATTGGCATAAAGTTGGGCAAAGTAACTCCTAATTATTGTTCTAATTTCCTCCTTATTGATTGCAAATTCTCCCTTTTCATTTTTAAGACTATCAATTTGCTTTTCCTCTTTCCTTTTTTAATCAGATTTACTAAGGCTTTGTCTATTTTGTTGTTGTTCTTTTTTTCATAGAACCAACTCTAAGTTTTATTAATTCAATAGTTTTTTTGTTTGTTTGTTTTGTTTTTTACTTTCACTTTTATTAATCTCTCCTTTTATGTTTGGAATTTCAAGTTTCATGTTTGTCTGGGGGTTTTTAATTCATTTCTTTTCTAGCATTTTTAGTTGCAAGCCCAATTCATTGACCTTCTCTTTTTCTATGTTATGCAACTAGACCTCTAGAGATATAAAATTTCTCCTTATTACTGCTTTGGCTGAATCCCACACATTTTGGTATGATGTATCATTATTGTCATTTTCTTAGGTGAAGTTATTAATTATGTCTATGATTTGCTGTTTCACCCATTCTTTAGTATGAGATTATTTAGTTTGATCTATTTTTGATATTTTATTGAATGTAATTTTCATTATATTGTAGTCTGAAAAGGATGCATTTACTATTTCTGCCTTACTGCATATATATATAGTGAATTTTTGTACTCCTTTCTGTCTCCATTTAGTGTTCTCCAAAGATCTATAATATCAAGCTTTTCTAGTATTCTATTTACCTCTTTGACTTCTTTCTTATTTATTTTGAGGTTTGATTTATCTAATTCTGAGAGTGCAAGTTTGAGATCTCCCACTATTATAGTTTTGCTGTCTATTTCTTCTTGCAGCTCTCTTAATTTCTCTTTTAAGAATTCAGATGCTGCACCACTTCGTGTGTATATGTTTAATATTGATACTACTTCACTATCTATGCTACCCTTTAGTGCCCTTCCATATCTTTTAATTAGATCAATTTTTGCTTTTGTTTGATCTGAGATGAGGATGGCTACCCTTGCTTTTTTTGGCTTCACCTGAAGCATAGTAGATTCTGATTCTATATATCACCCTGTTTCAGGTGTGTTTCCCATAAACAACATATTATAGAGTTCTGGCTTTTAATCCAGTCTGCTGCTTCCTTTTTATGGGGGAAATTACCCCATTCACATTTATGGTTACCAAGACTAATTCTGTATTGCTTGCCATCATGTTAATCCCTGCTCATGCTTTTCTCCCTTCTTTCCCCCTAACCCCCTTCTCCAGTATTAAACTTGTGAGCACCACTTGATTTTCACTGCCCTCCCTTTTTAGTATCCCTCCCCTACCTTAGAGTTCCTCCCCCTATTTTACCCCTTTTCCTCATAATATCAATATCCCTTTCCCCTTAGCTTACTCCTTCCCTTTTCACTTTTCCCCTCTCACTTTTCAACGAAGTGGAAGGAGTTTCACCATAAATCAAATATGTCTATATTTTTCTCTTTAAGCCAATTCTAATGAGAATATGATACACACTATCTTCATCTCCCTCAATTCTTTCTCTTGGATATAATAGGTTACCTTTCCCTCTTTGTGAGATGTAGTACCACCACTTTACCCTTTTATCTGATATAATTCCCTTTACACCTCTAGTTTCTAGAACAACTTATACATGTGTTCTTTATATATCTTTATGGCAGAAATATAGTTCTCAAGATTTATTTTTACCTTTTTAGAAATCTCTTGAGTTCTGTATTTGAAGATCAAACATTTTATTAGGTCTGTTTTTTTAATCAAGAATAGATGGAATTCATTTATTTCATTAAATGTCCATCTTCTTCCCTGGAAAACGATGCTCATTTTGGTTGGGTAAGTTATTCTTGGCTGCATACCAAGTTCCTTAGCCTTTCAGAATATCATATCCCAGGCCCTTTGATTCTTTAATGTGGATACTGCTAGATCTTGGGTAATCCTTATTGTGGCTCCTCCATATCTGAATTTATTTTTTCTAGCAGCTTGCAATATTTTTTCTTCTCCTGAACTTGGCCACTATATTTCTTGGTGTTTTCATTTTAGGGTCCCTTTCAGTAGGTGATCAATTAATTTTTTCAATGTCTATTTTACCCTCTGTTTGTAAAATGTCTGGGCAGTTCTCTTTGATAATTTCCTGGAAAATAGTATCCAGGTTGTTTTTTTCATCATAATTTTCCAGAAAGTCCAATTATTCTCAGATTGTCTCTCCTGGATCTATTTTCCAGGTCTGTTGTCTTCCCAAGAAGGCATTTGACATTCTTTTCAATTGTTTCATTTTTTTTTGTTTTGTTTTGTTTTTTTTTGTTTTACTTGACTGATTCTTGGTATCTCCTCAAGTCACTCACTTTTTTTTATATCTTTTTGTAATTGTCCAATTGAGTTTTTAAGTGAGTTTTTTTATTATATATTTTTTTTGTTTTATGGAATTTTTTTCCATTTTGCCAATTTTATTTTTAGAGAGCTGTTTTCTTTTTCTAACTCACTAATTTTGTTTTTAAAGCATTTGATTTATTTATCCACTCTATTTTTAAATTTGTGGGATGAATTCTCCAGACTCTCTTGCCAAGCTTCCCTTTCCTTTTCCAATTTCTCTTCTAGATCTTTTGTGAGAGCCTTTTTGATTTCTTTTATGACATTTTTGTGTATTGAGGAACAGATCATTTCCCCCTTGGGGGGTTCTTCTGGGGACAGTCTGTTTTTAGTCTCCTCAGAGTTTAAAGTCTGCTCTCTATCCATATAGAAGCTATCAATGGTTAATTAAGAAAAACAAATGGTCTGCTTTTTTGGGGGGTCAAGGATAGGGCTGGATAGTATTACCGGGCTTCCTCTACAGACTGTGGGATACAGCAGAGAGGCACTATCAGGACAGCAATAGCTGCATGGTGCTCTGAGACTCTGAGGCTCTAAGAAAGCACTGAGTCACTCTGGGTGGGGGTGGAGGTGGCCAGGTCCCAAGAGATACTAGCTTTTCAGGGTTTTATTCTTTACCTACTGTGTTTACAGGGAGCTTACATTCTAAAGGGGGGAGACAACATATAAATAAATTTTAAGTTCATTTTTTTCTTGCTCCCACTTATTTTTTAAAAAATGGTAAGCAATTTGATATATCTTCTACATGTGCAATCATATAAAAATATTTTCATTCCTTATTATTTCAAAACTGTGAATCACCCACTCAGTGATGATATTTTTAATAGATCACTAAAGATACCCTGAAGTTTTTCAATTGAGACACAGATTTATTATTTTGGACTTCAAAGATCTTATAAAATGAACTTCATATAAACCTATTTTACTACCCTGGGCTCTCCTACCCAATACTTTTAATTCTAATGAAGAAAACTTACTACTATTTCTATTGTTTCATATTCTTTGGTGGATTCCAGTATGGTTGTGAAAAATAAATAAAAACAAGACTAAGTATGAGGAGACTTGAATATTAATCTCAGATCTATATCTAATTAGCTATTTGTTGCTTTTTTTTTTCTTTTTTTAATTTATTTTAATAGTTTTTATTTACCAGATATATGCATGGGTAATTTTACAACATTGACAATTGCCAAACCTTTTGCTCTAATTTTTCTCTCCTCCCCCCCCCACTCCACATGGCAGGTTGACCAAAACATGTTAAATATGTTAAAGTATAAATTAAATACAATATATGTATACATGCCCAAACAGTTGTTTTGCTGAACAAAAAGAATCGGACTTTGAAATAGTGTACAATTAACCTGTGAAGGAAATTAGAAATGCAGGTGGACAAAAATAGAGGAATTGGGAATTCTATGTAGTGGTTCATAGTAATCCTCTAGAGTTCTTTTGCTGGGTGTAGCTGGTTCAGTTCATTAGTGCTCTATTGGAACTGATTTGGTTCATCTCATTGTTGAAAATGGCCACACCCATCAGAATTGATCATCATCTATTAACTGTTTGTTTTTAATCAAGCCAATTCATCTCTCTATTTTAGCTTCCTACTCTTAGGATCAAGAACTATAATCATGGACATTTCACTTAGGTTTTCTTAAGCTTAGTCTCTTCATTTATAAAATTAAAATAGTTAATTATTTATAAAATTAAAATAGTAGTATATACCTTTCAAGATTATTATTATTGCTTTTGTTTTTTGGTGATTCAGTAGCCTGAAATATTTGGATTTTATCTGCATAAGTATCTCCCAGTAAGATGATTCCTTCTATTACTGTAGATAAATTTGTCAAAAAACTATACATCATATAATCCCTTTTTGTCGGATGCTACAATAGGTAATCAGAATGCAAATATAAATAACAAATGAATCCCTGATCTCAAGGAGCTTACAACACTTCTCTTCTGCAACATATAGTCATAAAAAGCTATCCTGAACATGTATAATTCAAATGACACCATTCAGGGTCACACAGAAATAATGAATCAGATGCCAGGTCTTTTTCAACCATGCTGACTATCTCAGGACATCACCATATGGCTTCAATGATATTATGTTTGTAAAGTGTTTGGCAAACTCTAAAAGGCTAAGTGAGTGGCAATCTGGTATAAGAGGTATGATTAAAACATCTGCCTTGGAATCAAAAATACCACATATTAATTATGTTATGTATTAGCAAATCAATTGCTTTCTTGGTGCTTCAGGAAATTCTCTCAAATATAAGTTGAATAATAGTTGTGGATCTGGACTGATAGAGGTAATGTCCTTACAATTAGTGGAGATAGTTCCTCACAGTTATAAGATCATAGTGCTGGTCTTAGAATTATATAGTTGTTCAGTTGTTTTAGGTGTATTCAACTCTTTATGAATCCTTTTGGAGTTATCTTGGCAAAGATACTGGAATGGTTTGCCATTTCCTTCTCTAGTTCATTTTTACAGATGAGAAACTGAAGAAAAGATTATGTGACTGCTCAGAGTCACATGATTACATACACATTTGTAGGTGTCAGACTGAATTTGAACTCAAGAAAATTCCAAGCCTGGCACTGTATCCACTGTACCACATACCTGCTCCTCTTCATAGATAGCATAGTGTTTAATTAATCAAACCTATAAATTCTACTCCATCAAGTTCATTTTATCCAACTGCTTAACTTTTTAGATGAGGAAATAAGAGACTCAGAGAAATTAAATGACTTGCTCATGATCATGAAATAAGTGGAAAACTAGGACTTAAACACATTAAACATCTTATGGTAAAAGCCAACTCTATACTCGAGCTCATATATTTTGATATGAAGTTAGGTTTTTCATTAACATTAAAAGATATAGTATTATTAGAAAAGGTTAAAAAATCACAGGAAAGTAGTACTTCTGAATTGGAAAAGATAAAAAATTCTCAAGAAAGTAGGATTTCTGAAGTGGAAAAGATAAAAAAAGTCTCAAGAAAGTAAGATTTCTGAATTGGAAAAAGAAAATAATTCTCTAAAAAAAATTAGGGAAATGGAAAAAATTCAATAGAGCAAAATAATTCATTTAAAAACTCAATCGGGCATATACAAAAAGAATTTTAAAAATGTGAATTAAGAAAATAACTCATTAAAAATCAGGACAGAACAAATAGAAATGAATGATTCATGGAGAACCCAAGAATCAGTCAAACAAAACAAAACAAACAAAAAAAAAAAATGAAAAGCTGGAGAATAACGTCAAATAGTTATTGGGAAAATCTATAGACCTGGAAAATAGATCTAGGAGAGATAATCTGAGGATCATTAGATTTCCTGAAAAATATGACCAAAAAAAGAGCCTACATTCTCTTTTACAGGAAATCATAAAAGAGAACTGTCCAGAGATAATAGAAACAGAAGGGAAAATAGGCGTTGAAAGAATTCATCGAACACCTTCTGAAAAAGACCCTAAAAAAAGAACTCCACGGAATATTGTGGATATGTTGCAGAATAACCACACGAAGGAAAGAATATTGCAAGCAGCTAGAAAAAAGCAATTCAAATATCAAGGGGACACAATAAGGGTCACTCCACATTAAAAGATCTTAGGGCCTGGAACCTGATATTCCGAAAGGGAAAAGATCAAGGATTGCAACCAAGATTAAACTACCCAGCGAAGTTTAGCATTTTCTTCCATGGAAAAAGATGGTCAGTCAATGAAATTTGTTTCTAAGAAAAAAACAGACTTAAACAAAAATTTTGATCTACATCCACAAGACTGAAGAGAAACAGAAAAAGGTAAAAAGAACTCTTGAGAACTGTATCTCTGTTGTAGATATATAGAAAGTCCACATGGATAATTTGATTTTACTGATATTAAAAAAAAAAAAGTTGGGGGGAGTAGTAAAGGGAAGGGAAAGTAGTAAAGGGAAGTAGTATCAGAAAAAGGGGAAGGAGTGATAAAAAGAGGGAAACTACATCCCAGGAAGAGGCATAGAAAATATACCATAACTGACAGAATAGAGAGGGGGAGAAACATTGTGGGAATCTTACTCTCATCAGAAGAGGCTCAAAGAGTAAATAATTGACATACTTGTTTTTCAGAGAATTCTCTCTCACCTCATTAAAAGGGGGGAGAGGAAAAATGAAAAGGAAAAGGGGAATAAGGGAAGAGAGTTGGAAGGAGGGGGGATGGATCTAAAAGAGGGAGGGCTGTGCATCACAAATGGGGTCTATAAATTAAATATTGGGGAAGGGGTTCAGGGGGGTCAAGTGAAAAAGCATAATATGGGGGTAATATGATGTCAGGAAATACAGAATTAGTAATTTTAACTGTAAATGTGAATGGGATGAACGATCCCATCAAACGGAGACGGATAGCAGATTGGATCAAAAATCAGAACCCTACAATATGTTGTCTGCAGGAAACACACTTAAAGCAGGGAGATACATACAGAGTAAAGGTAAAAGGTTGGAGCAGAAACTATTATGCTTCAGGTAAAGCCAAAAAAACAGGGGTAGCCACCCTTATCTGAGATCAAGCAAAAGCAGAAGCTGATCTAATTAAAAGAGATAAGGAAGGAAACTATATCCTGCAAAAAGGTAGCATAAACAATGAAGCCATATCAATACTAAACATATATGCACCAAGTGGTATAGCAACTAACTTTCTAAAGGAAAAGTTAAGAGAGTTGCAAGAAGAAATAGACAGCAAAACTATAATAGTGGGAGATCTCAACCTTGCACTCTCAGATTTAGACAAATCAAACTACAAAACAAATAAGAAAGAAATTTAAAAAGTAAATAGAACATTAGAACAACTAGGTATGATAAATCTTTGGAGAAAACTGAATGGCGATAGAAAGGAATATTCTTTCTTCTCAGCAGTTCATGGATCCTATATAAAAATTGACCATATATTAGGACATAAAGATCTCAAAATTAAATGTAGGAAGGCCGAAATAATAAGTGCCTTCTTCTCAGATCACAATGCAATAAAAGCTACATTTAGTAAGAAGTTAGGGGAAAATAGACCAAAAAGTAATTGGAAACTGAATAATATCATCTTAAAGAATGACTGAGTGAAACAGCAAATTATAGAAACAATTAATAATTTCACCCAAGATAATGACAATGATGAGACATCATACCAAAATCTGTGGGATACAGCTAAAGCAGTAATAGGGGGAAATTTTATATCTTTACAGGCTTATTTGAACAAAATAGAGAAAGAGAAGATTAATGAATTGGGCCTTCAACTTAAAAAGCTAGGAAAAAAAAAAAAACAAATTAAAACCCCCCAACCAAAAATCAAACTTGAAATTAAAAGGAGAAATCAATAATATTGAAAGTAAAAAAAACTATTAATAAATAAAACCAAGAGTTGATTTTATGAAAAAGCGAATAAAATTGATAAACCTTTGGTAAATCTGATCAGAAAAAGGAAAGAGGAAAATCAAATTGTTAGTCTTACAAATGAAAAGGGGGATCTTCAATGATGGACAGAAATAACTACACCCAGAAAAGGAACACTGGGAAGTGAATGTAAATTGTTAGCACTACGGTCTATCTACCCAGGTTACTTATACCTTCGGAATCTAACACTTAATGTGCAACAAGAAAATTGTATTTACACACATATATTGTATCTAGGTTATACTGTAACACATGTAAAATGTATGAGATTGCCTGTCATCAGGGGGAGGGGGAGATAATTTGGAAAAATGAATACAAGGGATAATATTATAAAAAAAATTACTCATGTATATATACTGTGAAAAAAAATTCAAAACAAAAAAAAAAAAAAAAAGAAAGAAAGAAAAGGGGGATCTTTCCACCAATGAAGAGGACATTAGAGAAATAATGAGTTACTTTGTCCAACCTTATGCCAATAAATTTGATAACTTAAGTGAAATGGGTGACTTTTTCCAAAAATATAGGCTTCCTAGATTAACAGAGGAGGAGATAAATTGCTTAAATAGTCCCATTTCAGAAAAAAGAAATAGAACAAGCTATTAATCAACTCCCCAGGAAAAAATCCCCAGGACCAGATAGATTTACATGTGAATTCTACCAAACATTTAGCCCCAATGTTATATAAACTATTTGAAAAAATAGGGGATGAAGGAGTCCTACCAAACTCCTTTTATGACACAGACATGGCACTGATACCTAAACCAGGGCGATCAAAAACTGAGAAAGAATACTATAGACCAATTTCCTTAATGAATATTGATGCTAAAATCTTAAATAAGATATTAGCAAAAAGACTTCAGAAAATCATCCCCAGGATAATACACCAGGATCAAGTAGGATTTATACCAGGAATGCAGGGCTGATTTAATGTTAGGAAAACTATTGGTATAATTGACCACATTAATAATCAAATTAATAAAAAACCTATGATCATCTCAATAGATGCAGAAAAAGCATTTGATAAAATCCAACATCCATTCCTACTAAAAAACGCTTGAGAGTATAGGAATAAATGGACTATTCCTTAGAATAATAAGGAGCATGTATTTACGACCATCAGTAAGCATATTATGCAATAGAAATAAACTGGAAACTTTCCCAGTAAGATCAGGAGTGAAACAAGGTTGCCCACTATCACCATTACTATTCAATATAGTACTAGAAATGCTAGCCTTGGCAATAAGAGCCGAGAAAAAGATTCAAGGAATTAGAGTAGGAAATGAGGAAATCAAACTATCACTCTTTGCAGATGACATAATGGTATACTTAGAGAACCCCAAAGACTCTGCTAAAAAGCTATTAGAAATAATTCAGAATTTTAGCAAAGTGGCAGGATACAAAATAAATCCACACAAATCCTCAGCATTTTTATATATCACCAACAAAATGCAACAGCAAGAGATACAAAGAGAAATTCCATTCCAAACAAAGGTTAAGAGTATAAAATATTTGGGAATCCATCTACCAAAGGAGAGTCAGGAATTATATGAGCAAAATTACAAAACACTTGCCACAAAAATAAAGTCAGATTTAAATAATTGGAAAGACATTCAGTGCTCTTGGATAGGCCGAGCAAATATAATAAAGATGACAATACTCCCCAAACTGATCTATTTATTTAGTGATATGCCAATCAGACTCCCAAGAAACTATTTTAATGACCTAGAGAAAATAACAACAAAATTCATATGGAAGAATAAAAGCTTGAGAATTGCAAGGGAACTAATGAAAAAAAAGTTTGATGAAGGTGGTCTAGTTGTACCTGATCTAAAGCTATATTATATAGCAGCATTCACCAAAATCATTTGGTATTGGCTAAGAAATAGACCAGTCAATCAGTGGAACAGATTAGGTACAAAGGACAAAAAAGGGTACATCTATAGCAATCTAGTCTTTGACAAACCCAAAGATACCAACATTAGGTATACAAATTCATTATTTGGAAAAAACTGTTGGGAAAACTGGAAATCAGTATGGCAGAAATTAGATATGGATCCACACTTAACACCATATACCAAGATAAGATCAAAATGGGTCCATGATTTAGGCATAAAGAATGAGATCATAAATAGATTAGAGGAACAGAGAATAGTCTACCTCTCAGACTTGTGGAAGAGGAAGGAATTTATGACCAGAGTAGAACTAGAGACCATTATTGATTAAAAAATGGAAGATTTTGATTACATTAAACTAAAAAGTTTCTTTACAAACAATACTAATGCAAACAAGATTAGAAGGGAAGTAACAAATTGGGAAAATATTTTTAAAGTTAAAGGTTCTGATAAAGGTCTCATTTCCAAATATATAGAGAACTGACCCTAATTTATAAGAAATCAAACCATTCTCCAATTGATATATGGTCAAAGGATATGAACAGACAATTCTCAGATGATGAAATTGAAACTATATCCACTCATATGAAAGAGTGTTCCAAATCACTACTGATCAGAGAAATGAAATTTAAGACAACTCTGAGATACCACTATACACCTGTCAGATTGGCTAAGATGATAGGAACAAATAATGATGAATGTTGGAGGGGATGTGGGAAAACTGGGACACTGATGCATTGTTGGTGGAGTTGTAAAAGAATCGAACCATTCTGGAGAGCAATCTGGAATTATGCCCCAAAAGTTATCAAAATATGCATACCCTTTGATCCAGCATTGCTGCTATTGGGCTTATATCCCAAAGAAATACTGAGGAGGGGAAAGGGACCTGTATGTGCTAAAATCTTTGTGGCAGCTCTTTTCGTAGTGGCTAGAAACTGGAAGATAGATGGATGCCCATCAATTGGAGAATGGTTGGGTAAATTATGGTATATGAATGTTCTGGAATATTATTGCTCTGTGAGAAAAGATCAGCAGGATGAATACAGAGAGGTTTGGAGAGACTTGCATGAACTGATGCTGAGCTAAATGAGCAGAACCAGGAGATCACTATACACCTCAACAACAATACTGTATGAAGATGTATTCTAATGGAAGTGGATATCTTCAGCATAAAGAAGATCCAACTCACTTCCAGTTGATCATTGATGGACAGAAACAAGTACACCTAGAGAAGAAACACTGGGAAGTGAATGTAAATTGTTAGCACTACTGTCTATCTACCCAGGTTACTTATACCTGTGCAATCTAATACTTAACGTGCACCAAAAATTTGGATTTACACACATATATTTTATCTAGGTTATATTGTAACACATGTAAAATGTATGGGATTGCCTGTCATCAAGGGGAGGGGGTAGAGGGAGGAAGGGGATAATTTGGAAAAATGAATACAAGGGATAATGTTATTTTTTTTATTCATTTTTCCAAATTATCCCCTCCCTCCCTCCACTCTCTCCCCTTGATGGCAGGTAATCCCATACATTTTACATGTGTTACAATATAACCTAGATACAATATATGTGTGTAAATACCATTTTCTTGTGGCACATTAATTATTAGCTTCCGAAGGTATAAGTAACCTGGGTAGATAGACAGTAGTGCTAACAATTTACATTTGCTTCCCAGTGTTCCTTCTCTGGGTATAGTTATTTCTGTTCATCATTGATCAACTGGAAGTGAGTTGGATCTTCTTTATGTTGAAGATTTTCACTTCCATCAGAATACATCCTCATACAGTATTGTTGTTTAAAAGTGTATAGTGATTTTCTGGTTCTGCTCATTTCACTCAGCAACAGTTGATTTAAGTCTCTCCAAGCCTCTCTGTATACCTCCTGCTGGTCATTTCTTACAGAGCAATAATATTCCATAACCTTCATATACCACAATTTACCCAACCATTCTCCAATTGATGGACAAGGGATAATGTTATTTAAAAAAAATTACTTATGCATATATATTGTCAAAAAATTATAAATAAAATTTAAAAAAAAGATATAGTATTAAATATTATCTTATTTTATTCAATCATAAATGATGACTTATTTAATTATTTTAACTCTTTTCTTCCACTGATCTTTTTTCTATTTAATTTTAATTTTAGTTTTTGAACTGAAACAATGATTTCTATAGGATATAGGAAGTTCTTGATGGGTAACCTCTGTCTACTGAAAGATATGAAAAAAATTCAGGTTCAGTACATTTCTTAGCTTCTTGAATTTGGGTGTTCTTAACATTACCAGCATTCTATTCACATGTTGTTCATATTCATTTAATGTCAGAGTAACTTCCATTCTTATAAAATCAGTACATATCCTGAAAGTTTCATATAATATCACCATAACACTGCTTTGTATTCAGTGATGAAGTTGTCTTTTTCTATGTCATTGATCTTCAATTCCTTTAATGTACTGTAAGGATACTTTATTAACTGGTACCCTAGTGACCTAAAGCAGATAATGCTCTTTTCAAAAAGACTGAATTTAATGGGATGGAGTAATTTAAATGATTAGAAGAGTAGGATTATTATACAGATATCATCTGAGAAAAACATGATGTATTTTGAAATTTATTTTGCATTAAATACTATATTTATTTTGGATTTTATTGGGTAATATAATATATATATATATATATGAACTGAATCATTCTTCAATTAATAAATGGTCAGATAATATGAATAGGCAGTTTTCAGAAGAAACTATAATCATATAAAAATGTTCTAAATAACTATTGATTAGAGAAATTAAAACTAAAACAATTCTGAGTTATTGCTTCTACCTGTAAGTTTGACTAACATGAGAGAAAAGGGAAATGATAAATATTGAAGAGGTACACAAAAATAGGGACACTAAAGAACTGTTAATAAAGTGGTGTGCTGAAATATTTCTGAAGAACTATTTGGAAATCTCCTCCAAAACTCTGCATAACTTTTGATCCAACAATACCATTATTAAATCTGTATTCAAAAAAGATCAAATAAAAAGAATAAATGCTTATATATACAAAAATATTTATAGAAGTTCCTTTTATGATGGAAAACACTTAGAAATTGAAAGGCTGCCTAACAACTGATTAATGGCTGAATAGGTTGTAGTATATGACTGAGATGAAATAATATTGTGATCTATGAAATGATAAGCACTATACTTTGAGTAAAACCTGAATGACTTACATGATCTGATTCAAAGTGAAGTAAACAGAACCAGGAGAACAGTATTCACAGTAACAACTATATGGTATAACAATCAACTGTAAATTACTTAGTTATATTCAGCAAAACTACAATATAAGACTCATAATGAAAACTGCTCTTACCTCTAGAAGAATAAATATTGTATTACCCAAAGAACATATTGAAATGAGCTTTTTTTCTTAAACTTTATTTTTTCTTTATGTTTTTGAGGGGGATATGTGTTTTCTTTTATGTGATTAATATGGAAATTATTTGCATGTATCGCTATATCAACTACATGTATAACATTTACCAAATTGATTGACTTCTCAATGGAAGGATAAACTGAGAAGGAGGGAAAGAATATGGAATTCAAAATTGTAATTAAAATTAAAACATACATGCAATTGAAAAAAATCAAAACAAATATATTATTATGAATATATTCAAGTTTGGTGAGAATTCATTTATGAATTCTTCTTGTCCCAGGGGTATTTTCTTAGGGAGCTCAGTGATAATTCTGTAAATTTCTTTTTTTTTTTTTTTTTGTTTTTTCTAAAATAAGGTTGTTTAAGTATTCTATTTACTCTTCTGATAAACTGGGAAATTTACTTTTTCTTTGCAAATATTTACATATTTCATTTAATTTTCAAATTAATTTGTCATTGGCATATGACTAATTTGCACTTAATGATTGTTTTAATTTCATCTTCATTAGTGTAATTCACTTTTTAAATTTTTTATCCTAGTAATTCATTTTCCTTTCTCTTGAAAAAAATCAAATTAACGAATGATTGATCTATTTTCTTGCTATTGTTGTTTTATACAGCCACCTCCTACGTTTATGTATTAATTCAATGGTTTACTTACTTTGTATTTTATCACTATTTCCTTTGATTTTTAGGATTTTCAATTTAGTTTTTAATTGGGTACTTATTATTTGTTCTTCTTTTCATTTTTGTTGTTTCCTGCTCAATTCATTGTTGATATAAAAATTTAGAGATACACATTTTCCCTAATTATTGCTTTGGTGGGATCCCAAAAATTTTGGAATGTGGTTTCATTGCTTTGTTTTCATGAGTGAAATTATTTCTTGTCATTATTTGCTCTTTGACTTGCTCATTCTTTAGAATTAGATTAGTTTTTAATTAATTTTAATCTATGTTTCCATGGCCCTTTATTGAATATTATTTTATTGCTTCATAGTCTGAAAATATTGTATCTAATATGTCTGATGCATTTAATGGTGAACTTTTAATGCCCTAATAAATGTTTTTTTGTGTGTGTACTGCTGATGATGGAACATGTATTCCTTTTAATCCCTTCTCAATTTTCTTCAGAGATTTATCATTTCTAATTTTTCTAAAATTTTATTCATCTCTTTAACTTTATTCTCTTTTATTTTTTGTTTAGATTTGTCTAATTCTAAGAGGATGAAGTTGATGTCCTGTACTAGTTTTATTTTTTTTCTGTAACTCATTTAACTTCTCCCTTAAGAATTTGAATAATATAAAATTTATTGCATATATATTTAGTATTGATATTACTTCATTGCCTATGGTAACTTTTAGAAAAACATAATCCCCTATTTATATTTTAATTATATGTATATATAAACATAAAAACTTAGGTGAAGTACAACAGACTTTCCTTCAGTCCCCTTTTTTTCTCAGTATATATCTCAGTTACAAATGTTTTTTCTTGGAAACAAAATAGTATTTGACTCTCTGGATTTTAATCCATAGTTCTATATATTTCTATTTAATTGGGCAGTCCATCTAACTTACTTTCTTACTTATGATTATTTATTGTGTATTTCTGTCCAGTTTATTTTTCCTGTTTTATCTGTTAGCATATCCCTCCTCAAAAGTCTATTTTGATTCTCACTACTATCTTTCTCAATCTTCTAACCCTTCTATGAGTCTTCCTCTATTCCTCTTCCCCCTATTTCCCTGCAAGTTAAGATAGATGAATACATTCAACTATGTTGGTTGTTCCCTATTTGAGTCAGTTTTAATAACAGTAAGGTTTAAGCATTGCTTACCAAACACTCCACTTTCACATCCATTGTTAAAACCTCGTCCTTTCCCCCATTTTTCTTCTCCTTTTCCCTTGTCTCATGGCATTCCTCTTTTCTCACCTCTTATTTTTTACATCATCCTATAATAGTCATTTCACATTCTAACTGCCTCAATAATACCAAAATTCTTCAGACTTACAATTTTCATCTTCACATGTAGCAATGGAATCAGTTTAAGCTTAGCAAATCCCTTATGAATTTTCTTTTATGTTTACCTTTTTATGCATCTCTAAAGTCTTGAATTTTGAAAATCAAAGTTCTGAAAATTAAAAAAAAATTGAACTCAGGTCCTCCTGATTTCAGGGATGGTGCTTTATCCACTGTGCCACCTAGGTGCCCTGATGATTATTTTAAAATAAAATATCTAGATTCTTCTTTCAGTAATTACCTTCAGATAGTGTGATAATTCTTAAATTATCTATCCTCTTATTTTACATGTCATTTGTATTTTTAAATAGAAATATTCCATTTTCCCCCCTATTTTTTCATTCTTAATAATTTTGTTTTACTGTTTCTTGGTGTCTTGGAGGGCCATTACATTATACTTCGACAATTCAAATTTTTAAGGAATTACTTTCTTCAACAAACTTTTGTTCTGTTATTTCCACTGGGTCAATTTAAGGTTTTAAGCTCTTGTTGTCATTAAATTTTGGGCTATCTTTTATCAAGAAGTTTATTCTTCTTTTATAATTAATTGCCTAACATTATTCTCATTTTTTCCAGTTTTCCATGTTCCTCTCTTATTTGAATTGTGAAATCATTTTTGAGTTCTTCCAAGAATTCTTTGCTGGGATTTGTTCAAATCTTAATAAATAAATAAGTATATCTCTATATGTATATGTTTGTGTATTTGTGTGTGTGTGTGCGTGTGTGCGTGCGTGTGCATGCGTGTGTGTGTGTGTGTGTGTGTGTGGAGAGAGAGAAAAACAGAGAGAGAAAAAGAAAGAGAAAGAGAGTGTGTGACATACAGAGATAGACATAGAAACTTTGCTTGTAGCTATTTTGACTTCATTGTCTTTTTGAGTTTGTTGCTTGATCTTCCCTATCATCATAGTAGCTTTCTATGGCCAAATTATATAGTTAAAGGACTGAATCATCTATTGATGCCTTTGGCTATGGAACATTCAAAAGAAATTTGGTGTTAAAAAAAAAAAAAAAAAAAAAAAAAAAGATGCTACCAGTTACCAGTTTAAATCTTAAATTACTTTTCCCAGGGAACTTTTAGAATAGAGAGAATCCTCTAGGGAGAGTGCTATCTTGCCTTAATTGCTTGTTTTTCACATATAAATTAATTTATATTCATTGATTATTGATACTTTTACAGAAAAAAATTGGTATATGATGCTTAGTTATTATTAATAGTTTTAGAGAATACACTGTAATGAGGGCATGAGTTAAGTTTATAAGAGAATAAGCCTGACTTCAAAGTGTTAAATCGAGAACAATGAGAAAAAGATACAGCCACATTCTGGGGACCTGACATGATTTTGAATGAGAATTGAGATAATGATGCATGGACTCAATTTGGGCTACTAAAGAAATATCATAGTTTAAAAGATAAATTTTCTTAAAAAATGCACAATGAATGTAAAAAATGTGTCTACTCTATAAAATTTAAGAGAATTTCACACTGGTCTTCCTTTGACTCTAAAATGAATAGAACATGAAAGCAAAGAAAAAAGAAAGGAATGTTTCATATTATCCTTTTTAGGGAGAGTAAAAAATGAAAAAAAATAATATAGTTCTCTTAAACTTTAACAGGAATTTTTATATTTAAGTTTTTAAATCTAAATTTGTAAGCTTATTAAGTTTTTTTTTCTTAATCTTCTAGTATTCTATGAAGAAAATTCACAGTCTATAAGAGTTATGAGGGACTGAATTGGTCTACTCCAATTGATGTCTGATAAATAAAACCCACTACTACACAGTGAAATGCAACTCTGCTTGTTTTTAGAAATTCCTTGTTTTAAAAGCTTGTCTAAAATTCAGTGATTTTAGATTGTGAAAGACACTCATCATCTCTCATCTCTCTCCTAATATATGGAATTTGACTAATAATGATCATTGCTTTGCTTCCTCATGCAAAAATCTTCAAATCTCTAACATCAGAGTATATCACGTAATGATATACTTCATATACTTCTTAATGCTTTCATCATAAGCAAGTCTCAGATTCTCTTTTCTTCATTCATTTGAGAGTAAAAAACTCAGCCTTCAACACATGCCTTTTAAGTACAGTTGCACTTTGCTGGGAAAGCAAAGGGATCTGCCCCTGAAAACATACATAAGAGTTTGGAAAGTCTTGCTTCTGTGAATTTAAAATGACTGGTAAAAATAGGGCTAAATCCCAGATTTGTGGAATGTGTGAATGTTCTGTCATTTTTTTTTTTGGTATTGATCTACAGTTAATTGTGTAATGAAAGAAAGATTTTTTTGGTTTTTAAATAATAGCCACTGAAACCTACTCATTCCTGAACAAGAATTCTTACTACAACAAACCAAAAAAGGGAATAAAGAAATTTTAAGAGAAGAATTTAAGAATTTAAGGGAAGGGACTCCAAGGGAAGGTATTCTAAAGAGGTAGGACTGTGTGAGGCAAATGTTTTAATACTTGGGAAGGCGGTAAAAGAGAAATAAAAGAGAAAAGCATAATCTGGGGTTAACAAGATGGCAGGAAATACATAATTAGTAATTTTAACCACAAATGTGAACTTCCCCATAAAGGAGAGGCAGATAGCAGACTGAATTTACAGGAAACACATTGGAAGCAGGGTTATATATACAGAGTAAAAATAAAAGGCTGGAGCAGAATCCACTATGCTTCAGATGAAGTAAAAAAATCAGGAGTAGCCATCCTGACCTCAGATCAAGCAAAAGCAAAAACTGAACTAATTAAACGAGATAAAGAATGGCACTACATCTTGCTAAAAGGTAGCATAGATAATGAAGTAATATATACACCAAATATATATAGCATCTAAATTCCTAAAAGAAATGTTAAGAAAGCTACAAGAAGAAATAGATAGCAAAACCATAATGGGAGATCTTAACCCTGCACTCTCAGAACTAGATAAATCAAACCACAAAATAAATAAGAAAGAAATTACTGAGGTAAATTGAACACTAGAAAAGTTAGGTATGATAAATCTTTGGAGAAAACTAATGGAGACAGAAAAGAGTTCACTTTCTTCTCAGCAGTTCATGGAACTTATACAAAAATTGACCATGTCTTAGGGCATAAAAACCTCAAATTCAAATGCAGACAGGGAGAAATAATAAATGCATTCTTTCAGATCACGATGCAATAAAAATTACATTCAATAAAAAGACAGGGAAAAATAGCCAAAAAAGTAATTGGAAACTAAATAATCTTATCTTAAAGAATTATTGGGTAAAATAGCAAATCATAGATGCAATTAATAATATCACACAAGAGAATAACAATAATGAGATGTTGTAGCAAAATGTGTGGGATGTAGTCAAAGTAATAATAAGGGGAAATTTTATCTCTCTAGAGACCTATTTGCATAAAATAGATAAAGAGAAAATCAACAAATTAAGCTTGGAACTAAAATAAACTAGAAAAAAGGCAAATTAAAACCCCCAATCAAACACTAAACTTCAAATTTTAAAAATAAAAGAAGATATTAATATATTTGAAAGTAAAAATAAAACTATTGAATTAATAAATAAAACTAAGATGTGGTTCTATGAAAATAAAAACAAGAAGATAGATAAACCCTTAGTAAATTTGATTAGAAAAAGGAAAGAAGGAAATCAATTTCTTAGTCTTAAAAATCAAAAGGAAGAACTTGTCACCAATGAAGAAGAAATTAGTGCAATAATTAGGAATTATTTTTCCCAACTTTATGCTAATAAATTTGGTAACTTAAATGAAATGGGTGAATACCTTCAAAAATACAGGTTGCCCAGAGTAACAGAGGAAGAAGTAAATTATTTAAATAGTCCTATTTTAGAAAAAGAAATAGAACAAGCTATTAATCAATTCCCTAAGAAAAATCCCCAGGACCAAATGGATTTACCTGTGAATTTTACAAAGCATTTAAAAAACAATTAACTCCAATGCTATCTAAACTATTTGGAAAAAAATAGGGATTGAACGATTGCTACCAAATTCCTTTTATGACACAGACAGGGTATTGATACCTAAACCAGATAGGATGAAAGCAGAGAAAGAAAATTCTAGACCAATCTCCCTGATTAATATTGATCCAAAAATATTAAATAAAATATTAGCAAAAAGATTACAAAAAATCATCCCCGGGATAACATACAATGACAAATTAGGATTTATACCAGAAATGGAGGGCTAGTTCAATATTAGGAAAACTGTTAACATAATCTACTATGTCAATAACCAAATTAACAAAAACCATATGATCATCTCAATAGATGCAGACAAAACATTTGATAAATTTCAACACCCATACCTATAAAAAACACAAGAGAGTATAAGAATAAATGAACATTTCCTTAAAATTGTTAGTAGAATCTATTTAAAACCATCAGTAAGCAATATATGTAATGGTAATAAACTGGAACTATTCCCAGGAAAATCAGGAGTGAAACAAGTTTGCCCCCTATCATTGTTACTATTCAATATTGCACAAGAAATGCTACTTTCAGCAATAACATGAAGAAGACATTAAAGACATTACAGTAGGTAATGAAGAAACTGAACTATCACTCTTTGCAGTTGATATAATGGTATAACTAGAGAACCCCAGAGATTCTACTAAAATATATTAGAAAAACTTTACAACTTTAGCAAAGTTTCAGGATACAAAATAAATCCACATAAATCCTCAACATTTTTATACATCACTAACAAAATGCAACAGCAAGATACAAGGAGAAATTCCATTTAAAATAGCTGTAAATAGTATAAAATATTTGGAATCTATCTGCCAAAAGAAAGTCAGGAACTATATGAGCAAAACTACAAAAAACACTTTCCACACAAATAAAGTCAGATCTAAACAAATGGAAAAATATTAAGTTCTCTTGAAAAAGCAAATATAATAAAGATGACAAAACTACTTAGTGCTTTACCAATTCCCAAGAAACTATTTTAATGACCTAGAAAAAATAAAAACAAAATTTATCTGGAAGAACAAAAGGTCAAAAATTTCAAAGGAACTTATGAAAAAAAAATCAAATGAAGGTGGCCTAGCTGAACCTGGTGTAAAACTATATTATAAAGCAGTGGTCACCAAAACCATTTGGTATTGGCTAAGAAATAGATTAGTTGATCAACAGAATAGGTTAGGTTCACATGACAAAATAGTCAATCATTACAGCAATTTGGTGTTTGACAAACCCAAAGACCTCAACATTTGGGGCAAGAATTCACTATTTGACAAAAACTGGTGGGAAAATTGGAAATTAGTATGACATTGACCCACACTTAACACCACATACCAAGATAAGATCAAAATGGGTTCATGACTTAGACATAAAGAATGAGATTATAAGTAAATTAGAAGAAAATAGGATAGTTTCCCTCTCAGACCTGTGGAGACAAAAGGAATTTGTGACCAAAGAAGAAATGGAGATCATAATTGACCACAAAATAGAAAAGTTTGATTATATTAAGTCAAAAATATTTTGCACAAACCAAAATAATGCAGACAAGATTAGAGAGGAATCAATAAACTGGGAAAATATTTTTATAGTTAAAAGTTCTGATAAAGGCCTCGTTTCCAAAATATATAGGAAATTGACTCTAATTTATAAGAAATCAAGCCATTTGATAAATGGTCAAATGGTCAGACAATTTTCAGATCATGAAATTGAAACTATTTCTAGCCATATGAAAGGTTTTTCAAATCATTATTGAACACAAACATGGAAATTAACACAACTCAAGATACCATTACACACATGTCAGATTGACTGAGATGACAGGAAAAAAACAATGATTAATGTTGGAGGGGTTGTGGGAAAACTGGAACATTGATGCATTGTTGGTGGAGTTATGAATGGATCCAACCATTCTGGAGAGCAATTTGGAACTATACTTAAAAAGTTATCAAACTATGCATACCCTTTGATCCAGCAGTGTTATTGCTGGTCTTATATCCCAAAGATATATTAAAGAAGGGAAATGGGCCCACATTTGCAAAAATGTTTGTGGAACCCCTTATGATATGTCTAGAAACTGGAAATTGAATGGTTGCCCATCAATTGCAGAATGGCTGAGTAAATAATGGTATATGAATGTTATGGAATATTATTATTCTGTAAGAAATGACCAAGAAGATGAACACAGAGAGGCCTGGAGAAACTTACATGAACTGATGCTGAATGAAATGAGCAGAACAAGGAGATCATTATACACTTCAACAACAATACTATATGAGAATCAATTCTAATGGAAATGGCTATCTTCAAAATGTGAGGAACCAAATCAGTTCCAATTGAACAAAACCAGCTACACACAGCAAAAGAACAGTGAGAAATGAGTGTGGACCACAAAATAGCATTTACATTCATTCTGTTATTGTTTCCTTGCACTTTTTGTTTTTCTTCCTAGCTTATTATTACCTTCTACAGCCACTTTTTCTTGTGCAACAGGATATATTGTATTTAACATGTACTTTATTTTTTTGAGGAATTAGTTTTTTATTAATTTTATAATTATATATATTTTTGACAGTACATATGCATGGGTAATTTTTTACAACATTATCCCTTGCACTCATTTCTGTTCTGAATTTTCCCCTTCCTCCCTCCACTTCCTCCCCTAGATGGCAGGCAGTCCCATGCATGTTAAATATGTTATAGTATATCCTAGATACAATATATGTATGCAGAACCAAATTTCCTATTGCACAAGAATTGCATTCACAAGGTAAAAATAAGCTGGGAATAAAAACAAAAATGCAAACAGTTTATACTGATTTCCCAGTGTTGCTTCTCTGGGTGTAGCAGATTCTGTCCTTCATTGGAATTGAATTAGATTTTTCTTTGTTGAAGATATCCATTTCCATCAGAATACAATCTCATACAGTCATACAGTATTGTTGTTGAAGTGTATAATGATCTCCTGGTTCTTCTCATTTCACTCAGCATCAGTTTATGTAAATCTCTCCAAGTCTTTCTGTATTCATCCTGCTGGCCATGTCTTATAGAACAATAATATTCCAGAACATTCATATACCATAATTTACCCAACCATTCTCCAATTGATGGGCATCCATTCATTTTCCAGTTTCTAGTCACTACAAAAAGGGCTGCCACAAAGATTTTGGCACATACAAGTCCCTTTCCCTTCTTTAATATTTCCTTGGGATATAAGCCCAGTACTAGCACTGCTGGATCAAAGGGTATGCATATTTTGATAACTTTTTGGGCATAATTCCAGATTGCTCTCCAGAATTGTTGGATTCTTTTACAACTCCACCAACAATGCATCAATGTCCCAGTTTTCCTACAACCCCTCCAACATTCATTGTTATTTGTTCCTGTCATCTTAGACAATCTGACAGGTGTGTAGTGGTGTCTCAGAGTTGTCTTAATTTGCATTTCTCTGATCAGTAGTGATTTGGAACACTCTTTCATATGAGTGGAAATAGTTTTAATTTCATCATCTGAAAATTGTCTGTTCATATCCTTTGACCATTTATCAATTGGAGAATGGCTTGATTTCTTATAAATTAAAGTCAATTCTCTGTATATTTTGGAGATGAGACCTTGATCAGAACCTTTAACTGTAAAAACGGTTTCCCAGCTTGTTATTTCCCTTCTAATCTTGTTTGCATTAATTTTGTTTTTACAAAATCTTTTTAATTTGATGTAACCAAAATTTTCTGCTTTGGTCACAAATTCCTTCCTCTGCCACAAGTCTGAGAGGTAAACTATCCTATGTTCCTCTAATTTATTTATGATCTTGTTCTTTATGCCTAAATCATGGACCCATTTTGATCTTATCTTGTTATGTGGTGTCATAGTGTGGGTCCATGCTTAATTTCTGCCATACTAATTTCCAGTTTTCCCAGCAGTTTTTGTCAAATGATGAATTCTTTTCCAAAAAGATGGGATGTTTGGGTTTGTCAAACACTAGATTTCTATAGTGATTGCCTATTTTATCCTGTGAACCTAACCTATTCCACTGATCAACTAGTCTATTTCTTAGCTAATACCAAATGGTTTTGGTGATTGCTGCTTTATAATATAGTTTTAGATCAGGTACAGTTAGGCCACTTTCATTTGATTTTTTTTTCCATTAATTCCCTTGAAATTCTCGACCTTTTGTTCTTCCATATGAATTTTGTTGTTATTTTTTTCTAGGTCACTAAAATAATTTCTTGGGAGTCTGATTGGTATAACACTAAATCAATAGATTAGTTTAGGGAGTATTGTCATTTTTATTATATTCGCTTGGCCTATCCAGTGTCTTTACAATTATTTAAATGTGACTTTATTTTTCTGGCAAGTGTTTTATAATTTTGCTCATATAATTCCTGACTTTCCTTGTGTAGATAAATTGCCAAATATTGTATATTATCAACAGTTATTTTGAATGGAATTTCTCTTGTTATGTATTGCTCTTGGATTTTGTTGGTGATGTATACAAATGTTGAGGATTTATATGGATTTATTTTGTATCATGCAACTTTGTTAAGTTGTGAATTATTGGCTAATAGCTTTTTAGTAGAATCTCTCGGATTCTCTAAATATACCATCCTATCATCTACAAAGAGTGATAGTTTGGTTTCCTCATTACCTACTCTAATTCCTTTAATCTCTTTCTCAACTTTTGTTGCCAAGGCTAGCATTTCTAATACAATATTGAACAGTAATGGTGATAGTGGGCAATCATGTTTCACTCCTGATCTTATTGGGAAAGGTTCCAGTTTATCGCCATTACAAATGATGTTTACTGTTGGTTTTAAATATATGCTCCTGACTATTTTAAGGAATAGTCCATTTATTCCTGTAATCTCAAATATTTTTAGTAGGAATGGATGTTGGATTTCGTCAAATGCTTTTTCTGCATCTATTGATATGATCATATTTTTTTGTTAATTTGGTTATTGATATAGTCGATTATGCTAATAGTTTTCCTAATATTGAACCAAGCCTGCATTCCTGGTATGAATCCTTCTTGGTCATAGTGTATTATCCTGGGGGTGATTTTCTTTAATCTTTTTTCTAATATTTTATTTAAGATTTTAGCATCAATATTCATTTGGGAGATTGGTCTATAATTTTCTTTCTCTGTTTTCAACCTACCTGGTTTAGGTATCAGTGCCATGTTTGTGTCATAAAAGGAATTTGGTAGGACTCCTTTAATTCCTATTTTTTCAAATTGTTTATATAACATTTGAGTTAATTGTTCTTTAAATGTTTGGTAGAATTCACAATGTAAATACATCTGGTTCTGGGGATTTTTTCTTAGTGAATTGGTTAATAACTTCTTCTATTTCTTTTTCGAAGATGGGGCTGTTTAACCAATTTACTTCTTCCTCTGTTAATCTTGGTAAGCTATATTTTTGAAGTTATTCTTCCATTTCACTTAAGTTATCGAATTTATTGGCATACAGTTGAGCAAAGTAACACCTAATTATTGTTATAATTTCCTCTTCATTAGTGGTGAGTTCTTCCTTTTCATTTTTTCCCCTGAGGCTGGGGTTAAATGATTTGCCCAGGGTCACACAGCTAGGAAGTGTTAAGTGTCTGAGACCAGATTTGAACTTGCGTCCTCCTGAATTCAAGGCTGGTGCTCAATCCACTGTGCCACCTAGCTACCCCCTCCCTTTTCATTTTTAAAACTAACAATTTGATTTTCCTCTTTCCTTTTTTAAATCAGATTTACTAAGGGTTTGTCTATTTTTTCCCATATAACAAACTTTTAGTTTTATTAATTAATTCAATAAGTTTTTTTTTTAACTTTCAATTTTATTAATCTCTCCTTTTTGTAAAGGGCTAGAAGTGAGCAGATGCAATGTAACCTAGCAAGTATGGATAATTACCAATTGGACAATTCTCTATTAACATATGCTTGGAGAATGACCCTCTCTGACTATTCTGTGCTGGATCTGTAGGTGTTGACAAAGAAGGAAAAGATAGAGATGAGATAGTGGAGTAGGACAGGCAGGATCATTCTTTTGGTGATGGAAAGAGAGGAAGGAGATTTGGAGATTGCTAGATCTGATCCCCTGATGAAGACAACAAAAGACCAAGAAAAAAAGACTTTTGCTTATCATGACTCCAGCTGATTCTAAGATATCCAGGGTCATAACACCTTTTGTTTTTAGAATTTCAAGTTTTGTGTTTGTCTGGGAGTTTTAATTTGTTCCTTTTCTAGCATTTTTAGTTGCAAGCCCAATTCATTTACCTTCTCTTTCTCTATTTTATGCAAGTAGCCTTCTAGAGTTATAAAATTTCCCCTTGTTACCACTTTGGCTGGATCCCACACATTTTCGTATGACATCTCATTACTGTCATTTTCTTGGGTGAAGTTATTAATTATGTCTATGATTTGCTGTTTCACCCAATCATTCTTTAGTATGAAATTATTTAGTTTCCAATTATTTTTGGTCTTTTTTCCCCTGGCTTACTATTGAATGAAATTTTCATTGCATTGTAGTCTGAAAAGGATGCATTTACTATTTCTGCCTTACTGCATTTGAGTTTGAGGCTTTTATGTCTTAATGTATGGTCAGTTTTTGTTTAGGTTCTATGAACTGTTGAGAAGAAAGTGTACTCCTTTTTATCTCCATTTAGTTTTCTCCAAGGGTCTATCATATCTAACTTTTCTAGTATTATATTTATTTCTTTGACTTCTTTCTTATTTATTTTGTGGTTTGATTTATCTAATTCTGAGAGTGCAAGATTGAGACTTCCTAGTATTATAGTTTTGCTGTCTACTTCTTCTTGCAGCTTTCTTAATTTTTCTTTTAAGAATTTAGATGCTCTAATCTATATTCCTTCAATCTAGATTAGAGGAACATAGGATAGTTTACTTCTCAGACTTCTGGAGGAGAAAAGAATTTATGACCAAAGGAGAACTAGAGATTATTATTGATCACAAAATAGAAGATTTTGATTACATCAAATTGAAAAGCTTTTGTACAAACAAAACTAATGCAAACAAGATTAGAAGGGAAGTAACAAATTGGGAAAATATGTTTACAGTTAAAGGATCTGATAAAAGCCTCATTTCCAAAATATATAGAGAACTGACTTTAATTTAAAAGAAATCAAACCATTATCCAATTGATAAATGGTCAAAGGATATGAACAGACAATTTTCAGATGATGAAATTGAAACTATTTCCACTCATATGAAAGAGTGTTCCAAATCACTACTGATCAGAGAAATGCAAATTAAGACAACTCTGAGATGCCACTACACACCTGTCAGATTGGCTAAGATGATAGGAAAAGGTAATGATGAATGTTGGAGGAGATGTGGGAAAACTGGGACACTGATACATTGTTGGTGGAGTTTTGAAAGAATCCAACCATTCTGGGGAGCAATTTGGAACTATGTCCAAAAAAGTTATCAAACTGTGCATACCCTTTGATCCAGTAGTGCTACTACTGGGCTTATATTCCAAATACGAAAGAAGGGAAAGGGACCTGTATGTGCCAAAATGTTTGTGGCAGCCCTTTTTGTAGTGGCTAGAAACTGAAAAATGAATGGATGCCCATTAATTGGAGAATGGTTGGGTAAATTATGGTATATGAATGCTATGGAATATTATTGCTCTGTAAGAAATGACCAGCAGGATGAATACAGAGAGGCTTGGAGAGACCTACATGAACTGATGCTGAGTTAAATGAGAAGAACCAGGAGATCATTATACACTTCAACAACGATAGTGTATGAAGATGTATTCTGACTGAAGTGGATATCTTCAACATAGAGAAGATCTAATTCAGTTCCAGTTGATCAATGATAGACAGAAACAGTTACACCCAGAGAAAGAACACTGGGAATTGAATGTAAACTGTTTGCACTATTGTCATTCTACCCAGGTTACTTTTACCTTCAGAATCCAATTCTTAGTGTGCAACAAGAAATTTGGTTTTACACACTTATATTGTTTCTAGGATATACGGTAACACATTTAACATGTATGGGATTGCCTGTTATCTACGGGAGGGAGTAGAGGGAAGGAGGGGAAAATTTGGAAAGAAATGAATACAAGGGATAATGTTGTAAAAAAAATTACCCATGCACATGTACTGTCAAAAAATATAATTATAAAATTAATTTTAAAAAATTAAAAAAATAAGAATTTAGATGCTGCATTTAGTTGTTGTGTATATGTTTAATATTGATACTGCTTCACTATCTATGTACTCTTTGACAAGATATAGTGCCCTTCCTTATCTCTTTTAATTAGATCAATTTTTGCTTTTGCTGATTTGAGATAAGGATGGCTACCCCTGCTTTTTTGCCTTTGCCTGAAGCATAGTAGATTCTGCTCCAACTTTTTACCTTTATTCTATATGTATCACCTTTTTTCAGGTGTGTTTCCTGTAAACAACATATTGTAAGATTCTGGCTTTTAATCCAGTCTGCTAACCACTTCCTCTTTATGGGGGAGTTTACCCCATTCATATTTATGGTTATAATTGCTAATTCTGTATTACTTGCCATTTTGTTAACCCCTGATTGTGCTTTTCTCCTTTCCTTTCCCCTTATACCCCTCCCCAGTTCTAAACTTGTGAGCACCACTTGCTTCTCACAGCCTTCCTTTTATAGTACCCCTCCTCCCACCTTAAAGTTCCTCCCCCTCTGTTATCCCTTTTCCTCACAATTTCTGTGTTCCCTTGTGTTTAGCTTACTCCTTCCCTTTTCACTTTTCCCCTCCACTTTTCATGAGGTGAAAGAAGTTTCACCAAAAATCAACTATTTCTAATATTTTTCTCTTTAAGCCAATTCTGATGGCAGTATGATATACACTATGTTCATTCTTTGCCTCTTCGTGAGATGTAGTACTCCCATTTTACCCTTTTCTGGTACAATTTTCTTTCTGCCTCTAGTTTCTAGAACAATGCATACATGTGCTCTTTATATATCTTTATAGCAGAAGTATAGTTCCCATGATTTCTTTTTACCTTTTTAAGTTTCTCTTGAGTTCTATATTTGTAGATCAAACTTTTTGTTAGTTCCAGTTTTTTCATGAAATATAGATGAAATTCCCTTATTTCATTGAGTGTTCATCTTCTTCCCTGGGAAAAAGATGCTCATTTTTGCTGGGTAAGTTATTTTGACAGCATACCAATTTCCTTAGCCTTTTGGAATATCATATTCCAGTCCCTTTGTTCCTTTAATGTGGACCCTGCTAGATCCTGGGTACACCTTATTGTGGCTCCTCCATATTTGAATTGATTTTTTATAATAGCTTGCAGTATTTTTTCCTTTGTCTGATGGTTCTGGAATTTGGCCACTATATTTCTTGGTGTTTTGATTTTAGGGTCTCTTTCAGTAGGTGATCTATAAATTTTTTCAATGTTTATTTGACCCTCTATTTCTAAAACATCTGGGCAGTTCTCTTTGATAATTTCCTGAAAAATATTGTCCAGGTTCTTTTTTTCATTATAATGTTTCAGGGAGTCCAATTGTTCTCATATTGTCTCTCCTGGATCTATTTTTCAGGTATGTTGTCTTCCCAAGAAGGTATTTGACATTTTTTTCAATTGTTTCATTTTTTTTTTTTTTTTTGGTTTTGCTTGACTGCTTCTTGTTGTCTCCTTGACAACTTGTCTCCTATTTGTTCAGTTTTTATTTTCATTGAAGTATTTTCTTCACTCACTTTTTTATATATTTTTCTAGTTGTCCAAATGAGTTTTTAAGTGAGTTGTTTTGTTCTATGGATTTTTTCCATTTTGCCAATTTTATTTTTTAGAGATCTATTTTCTTTTTCCAACTCATTATTTTTGTTTTTCAAGTATTTGATTTCTTTATCCACTCTGTCTTTAAATGAGTGGGATGACTGATTCAGACTCTCTTGCCAAGGTTCTCTTTCCTTTTCCCATTTTTCTTCTAGCTCTCTTGTGAGAGCATTTTTGATTTCTTCTATGACAGTTTTGTGTATTGAGAAGCAGATCATATTTCCCTTTGGGATTCATCTGGAGACAATATTTTTAGTCTCCTCACGATTTAAAGTCTGCTTTCTATCCATATAGAAGCTATCAATGGTTAGAGTCCTTTTAAATTTTTTGCTCATTTTATTGAAGAAGAATCAAAGAAAACAAACTAACAAGAAAAACAAATGCAGTCTGTTTTTTCAGGGGGCAGCAGTGAGGCACTAGCAGGACAGCAATGGCTGCACTGTGTCTGTGCTCTGAGACTCTGAGGCTCTAAGAATGAGCTGAGCCACTTTGGGTGGGGGTGACCAGGTCCCGAGAAACACTAGCTTTTAAAGGTTATAGTCTTTACCTCCTGTGTTTACAGCTTGTTTGCTGATCCTGGCTTGCTGCCAAGACAGAATATTCATACTGTGGTAAAGGTTGTTGCACAGAAATGGCAGAGATAGCACCCCTCCCCTCTCCAGTCTGTGCAGTATGAGCTGCCTGCCAAGCTCTAGCTGCTTGCCCTCAGCCTGCACCTGGTCGTCCCTGCCCCAGAGCAAACACAGACCTTTTGCTGGCAAATTTCAAGGATGTCTTCTGTTGGTAATTATTCGTGGGTTTTTTTTCCTGTCAAGCACTAATTTTGAGGCTTGTCATGAAATAAATTCTGAGAGAAAACACGGAGCTTAAGCAGATGTGTGTGTCCCCTCTGCCATCTTGGCTGGAAGTCTGTTAACATGTACTTTAACATGTTTTGCATGTATGGAACTACCTGCCATTTTGGGGAAGGGGTGGATGGAAAGAGGGGAAAAGTTTGGACAGAAGTTTTTTTGCGAGGGTCAGTGTTGAAAAATTACCCATGCATATGTTTTGTTAATAAAAAGCTATAATAAAAAAGAAAAGAAAAGAAAAAATGGAGAGCAATGATCTTTAAGATTAGATGTTTTTGTACCATAACATGTTTTTTCCAAACAGAAAAAATATCCAGATAATATATGGTACTGTCAGATACTATTAATTAATTTTACTGAATTTATATTTGGAGATTATTTTAATACTAGATTAATCCACAATTCTTTTTTTTCTTTAGAAATGTGCTGAAGTTAATATTATGTAGTGTAATTTTCAGAATACCATGATATTGCTAAAGAGAAAATGAATAAATGAGACTATTTCATCAAAGAAATTACTTTTTGGGAGTAGGCTGCCAACTCAAATTGCCATCAGTGATAGAGATATTCTTTGTGTTCAGGGCCACATAATAGCAGTTTGAGAAGAACTTGCCAGATATGAAATTCTACATGACACCTTCAAAAAAATAGACTGGCTTTCCCATTAAACTTGATTTCATAAGCAAAATTTAGCTTCCTGGGTCTCATTTAGATAAGGGTTTTCAGGTAAGAATTATCTGAAAAATGAAGGATCTGGATGAAATTATCTTAGAGCCCTCCTTTTAGCTCTGGATATGAAATCCTATCACATAAATTTAATAAATGTGAGGCAAAAGCTGAGTTTTCACCTTAAATGAGATATCTTCTCTCATCAGTGATCACTGATAAGGTAGTTATGAACAGTTTAAAGCAATCATGATCTTCTCCACCAGCCATATGAGTCTAGATGAAGAAGGACCAATGTAAGGAGAAAATAGTAGACACGTAAAACTATTAACCATCTTTGTTATTGACAGAGACTGATAAAGTATATCTTGAAGGTTTCAAGCAAGCTTTAATGAGAAAAAATAAAGAGAACATAAAACGTATTTGCCAAATGGTTAGGGAGAGAATGGTCCAGCTATACCAGGAAATGAAAAAAAAAAAAAAACCAACAACAAAGATATAGAAATTAACTACAAAAAAGTTGATGGAAGAGGCATATGGAGAAAATCCAGAGTAGAATGGATGAACTTCTAAGAAAGGAAATATTATATAATATAATAATTAAGTAGCACTGTAGTGAGCTGTCATCTCTAGAAGCTGCTGGATCGCTCTCTGGGAAGAGATCTGCTGTGTCTACTCAAATCTCTCAGACAGATTCTTCTTCCTGTAGGGAACCGTTGTCTCCAGGCAGTTGCCGTTAACTCTTGTCCAGAGAAGTGACTTCCCTTCCTGCAGAGAGCCCCGTCAGGCCTGATGTAATGCAGAGACTTCTCTTATCTCTGGAGTGGTGTCCTCTTTTATCCTCCCAGAAAATGGGCATGGGATAATGCAAGGGCTTCTGGGAAGAACCACTTCAACCAATGAGCTTGCTCCTTCTAGGATTCCTAAGGTGTAAACTCCCTTTACAGGTCTGAGCCAGGGAACTGTCAAGTCAACCTGAGTTCTCACCTTGTAATTGTCCAGATAACCTGAGTTCTCACCTAGTAATCCTAACATAGCACTCCATATCATTGTTTTTCCTTCCTTAAGGAATCATGGATCATCTGTATGGACAGAAATCACATGTGACATGGACATATCTTAAAACAGAGGGGATATAGCTGATATACCAACACCATAAAATTATTCATTCTTAATCACAGATTCTCATCCCTTCTAATAAAATGGAAATCAGTTTCTATTTGAGCATGTTTAGAAATCAGGATCTTGCTACCTTAAAAAGTAGTCCTTTCTATTTTGAATACTTCCAATGACTTAGAAGGCCTTTGCCACATAGGGATAAAATCTGTTACCTTGTAACATATACAAATTAGCTCTCCTTCTTCTTTTGTACTTTAGCTAAAACAAAATATCTTTTCAAATTCTTCTCTAATATAGATTCAATATTTCTGGTCCCTTACATTGCTTCTTATAAAATGTGGCTTTGAATACCCTCACTAATCTGGATTTCTTTTCCTTTATGAGGTAAAGTTACTTTAGGACCATCTTAAAATATGATACCTGGAACTCAACACAATAGTACCTAATGAAATAAGAGTGAAATGGGGTCACAGCCTCTGTTATTCTAACACATCTTTAAAATAAATGAAGCAATTTTTGAACTATATATTTATAAGTACTGTCTGTGGAAGATACTATACTATCCTCTGGAAATAAAAAAAAAAAAAAAAGCTCTGAAGGAAGCAATTATTTCCTCAAAAACTTTCCATTCTATCTGAATACTTACATGTATATATACATATAAACAAGCACACATGCATACAATTTAACTTCTTTTTAGATTAGAGATAATATGCTATTTGTCTTTACTATTCAAAAATGTATATACATATGTTTCTCTCCATTTCATCAAAACCTAGAAAAATGCTTTCCATATAAATATCATTTAATAAATGTCTAAAATAAGTAAATAAATAAATAATAAAATGGCCTTTTTGAACTTAAATACAGGAAAATCTGCGAGGCAGTACTACTTCAGACACATATTAGACATATTATTCTGAGCATATCAACCTCACCCTCAGTTTTCTCATCTGTAAAAGGAAGGGGATTGAATTTTATGACATGCAACTTTCATTCCAGTTTAAATTCATGATCCTAAAGCATGGTAATAAGATTACTCTTGTTTCTAAAAAAAAGATCTTCCTATTCTTATTACAGAAATGGTTTTCTACTAGTAATAACATTGTCACCCATCATTAAGAAGCAACTTCTATTTTACAAGAATCCTAGCTCAAGGAGGGAAAAAAGCAGAAAAGGGGGAAATGTACAAATTGGATGAGCATTGTGCAAGGACAATTAAATTTAGACATTAGGAAACTTTTCCTGAGTATTAGATATTTTCATGTTAAACCACTTGGCTCCAAGAGACACAAAGAAGCCACCATACTCATTAAAGATTTGAGGACACAATTCAACAGTTGAATAGTGTAATCAGAGTAGATCACAACATTTAGCAGATTTCTCAGTGTCTGAAATGCATACATCGCTACTACAAATATTTATTTCCCAGTGTTTCTTGCTAGAGTTTCTTTGAAATCAGTAACATGCTAGACTAACTGTGCATTTCATGGCTTTTAAATGTAGGTTTTAGATCTCCTAGGTCCCTAGATAAGCATAGAAAATACGATGAATTTCAGGGCCTTAAAGCCTACATGCACTTATATGATTTTATTTCCTGATTAAAATTGCAAACAAACAGCTGTAAAGATAAACCTTACTGCAGGAGCTGAGGTGCCTGACTGCTATTTTCTCCCACATGGTTTTGCTGTGGGATGTGAATATTAATTGTTTTGATTCCAGAGCATCAGAGAGATTACTATGAAATTGTCAGAGAATAAGAAACAGATACTAGGCTTAAATGCAGCTTCAGAAATATCAACCAGATCAACTGAAGACTACATTGTGCCCAATCTGAAGGCTATGTTAACTGCCAGCACTAGAAATAGAAATGTTTCACACGTTAGCATTCCTCAATAGCACTCTTGAAAGCAATAATTGCCTTCAATTTCAGGACATTTTATTTCTCCTGAATAATGGAGATGATTCTGTTATTTTTCTATAAACCTGTCCTTGAGTATTTCCTTCTGGACCTCAATCTTTTGTTAAATGTGCACATTTGGTTTGGGTGTTCCTGAAGCATTCATCTCCCCTAAAGCACTGATGCTATAAGAGACTGCACAAAGAAAATGGCACTCAACAGAAAAAAGAATATTGGAATTGGGCATCTTGTACTTTGGCAATTTGTCACTTTGGATTCGTGAAGTTTATTTCAAGTCAAAAGGGGGATTTGTTTCTTTAAAAAAAAAAAAAGAAAAAAAAGGACTTTTAATTAATCATGGCATTAAAATCAGAAACTCTCAACTAAACAGTTCTTAAGTAGGAATTTATATTTTAACGTCTTTATTTACTGTCAAATTGCTGTTTCCAACACAGAATAATTTGAACCTCAGTTCTATGTGATATAAGCCAATAGATAACTTCTACTATATATAAGTCCTTACATGAGATTATTGGAGAAAACTAAATATAAGACATTTACAAGATAGACTTCCTAGGAGCAATGGCACAAATCTCTAGGAGTAAGGGATCTCTGAGGCTAACTAATTTAATCCTTTCATTTTACATTTGAGTAAAGTAGGGCCCAGAAAACTTAAAAGATATTGTGATGTTTGCATAGGAAGTTAGCAATAAATAAGTAAACAGATATAATTCGAGAAAGTATAAGAGTCATACGAATGGACTAAAAATGTATTGCACATGATAGTAAATACCATAAGAAGGGACTAATAATATACTGTAAACAGAAGTTGATATCACTTTTGATGAGAACAAACAGGAAAAAGGAATGCTAATAATTAAGAAATTTTTCTCTTCCTGCATTAAAAAATCCATCATTGGATAAGGGATATATTATTTTTACACAATAATATTGCTGTATGTAGTTGGTCAATCCATCTGAATAGTGCTGCTTTATTTTTTTTAATTTAATGATGCTGAATGTTACCAATTTCTTCCAAGTTGCCTGATGATTTCTTTGTGGAATCAACAAATGATTAACAGTATAACTATCTCCATGGAGATAAATAGCATTTGATTTGCAAAATCATATTTTTTTAAGTATGGAAAAGTACATGATAAATAATTGCAAAGAATACAAAGCAATTTAGTCCAGTGATGCAAAAGTGTGAGGGAAATACATAGGAAAAGGCAAAACAATATCATTATCTATATATGGTAATGTTCTTTTGCATTATGGATCATATGAAATATGTAATTTACTGATTTCAGACAATGGCTATTATTCCTTGGTTAATGGATATAGGTCATATACATCAATTTAAATTACATTGAAGTGATTTCAATAATAACTATTAACTACATACCTAACTATACATACAAATTAATTTGGGAAAAAAAACACAAATAATTATGTTGAAACCAAGAAATTGATTTCTTATTCTAAACCAGCAGATTTCAATATGAAGTTGAGAAGGTATGGGTTAAAAACCTGTTTTTAATACTTAATACTTAATAGCTATGTGACCAAGACAAAGTGTGTGAAATCTCTGAACCTTACATAAGCAAACAAACATTCTAACAAAAAAACAGAATGATCCCTTGGCAATTAAAATTATAATGTAAAATATTCATGATTGTTACAAAAATGTAAACTCAAAACATAAACTCTGATTTGACACTGTGGCTCTTTAGTTCTTGGTGAATAATAATATTCCCTTCCCAGAGAAATCAGGAGAAACACACACACACTCTTTCTCCCATTCTCTTACTATGTATGATCAGCTTGTATTCTCCACACTGAATTTTAGAACATTTTAGGTGCTGGATAGAAAATTATGAATTAATCCATACATTCATTCAATCATTCATTTCATTCATTCTTTAACTACATTAATATATATTATATACAGAGACTTATTAAAATAAAAATAAATCTGCTGCTGCCCCCAAAGAAATTTCATCCTAGTAGGAGGGTAAGACAAAATACATTTTGTTATTATTCAGTCACTTAAGTCATATCCAACTTTTCATAACCCTATTTGGGTTTTGTTTGTTTGTTTGTTTGTTTTTTGTTTGTTTGTTTGTTTTGTTTGTTTTTTGGCAAGGCTACTGAACTAGTTTGCCATTTCCTTCTCCAATTTATTTTACACATGAGGAAACAGTATTTAAAGCAGAGATAATTAGGAGATTGCATGTGAACTGAACTTTGAAGGAAATCTAAGGTGCTAAAAGATAAAGGTGAGAAAGAAGTTCATCCTAATGAAGGGAAATCTAAGACAGAGTCACAGAAATAGGAGATAGAATGGCATGGATAAGAAATAGCCAGTAGTCCAATTTGATAGGAATGATGAGTGTGTGAGGGAGAGAAATGGCTAAAATAGTTTGGAAAGCAAGCTGAAGTCAGATTGTGAATGACATCTCATTATAAACAGATGAGTATGGCAATTGGTGCTACAGGATTGAAGCTCAGGATTAAAAATAAGAAGGCAAATAATGATTTGGGAGTTTAATGAAAAGAGATGATAATTAAATCAATGGCAGTTGATGAGATCACCAAGAGACAATTTATATATAAACAGGAAATGGGGTCCAATTTGAAGTTTGGATCCACACTCACAGTTAGGGATGATTGTCTCTTCCTCTTCTCAGACTTGTTTCCATGTAGTAAGTCTTCTTAATTATATTTCACCATTATAATATAAATTCCTTGAGGCCAGAAACTGTTTATCCCTCCCTCCCTCCTTTTTCTATAGGAGCCTGTTTGACTTATTTAGAGGTCAATGAGAATTATAACCAAATGAATCAAAATCACACATTGTAAGGAATGGATGAATGGTTTAACAAAATTTGTCATTAATATTGTAGAAGGGTACGTGATTGTTGGCATTCTGTATTTAAAGAGCTAAGTTTATTTTGTTTCTCAGTAATAAGTTGAAGTTACAAGGGAAAATATTTTTAATAACTCAAAAAAGTAACTTCCTAATTATTATAGATATAAAAAATTGAAACAGAATGCCCTATGCCTTTTTCTAGAAATTATCTATCTAGATGACTATTTGTTAGGAAAGTAATTGAGAATAGGAGATTGAATGAGATGACTTCCAAAGACTGAGGCTCAGTTTTCTCCCTTGTCAAATGAAGCATCTGTGTTAGATGACCTCTAATGTCCTTTCCAATTCTGTCTATGACACTATTATTCCTTCCTACTCTAGAATTCTATGATGAGAAGAAACATCACATTTTCAATGTTTTATGTTCAATTTTCCTTGAGACAAAATAAAATGGAGAAAGCATTAATAAAGACTCTACTAGTGACTCACACTGCCTGCAACAAAATTTAATAAATTACATTTTATGCTGCAATCCAAGCATTAAGCTGCCACCCTTATGATTAATAGAATAGCAATCTTAGAAAAAGAACAGCAGTCTTTAAAGAAGAGTTCTGCTGTTTATTACCATAACAGCAGGACTGAAAAGAGGTGCAAATCTTGTTGCAATAAAATGGGGAAGAGACACAAGACTCATTTTCATGGAAGTATAGAGTTACTTCTTTTCTGTATCAGAGATTATTATAATGAAGATAGTGGTAGTAATTGCTGACA
Organism: Sminthopsis crassicaudata; assembly: GCF_048593235.1. Taxonomy (NCBI): domain Eukaryota; kingdom Metazoa; phylum Chordata; class Mammalia; order Dasyuromorphia; family Dasyuridae; genus Sminthopsis; species Sminthopsis crassicaudata. The sequence goes on from NC_133621.1 coordinate 264,712,006, forward strand.
CACTTTAAATCATAGAAGAACACAAGCATCATTAATATGGTATGAATCTTTGAAGCAATATTCATAAAAATGTATTTTCAAGACAACAGAGTTGAAATTAGATCTTTGGAAACCAATAAAGTAGTCATTTAAAAAGCAAAACATCTTTAGACAAATTTACATAGATATATCTCTCTCTCTCTGGGATTTGGGGGGTTCCCCCTTTTTAGTTTCTATCAACTTATTTTAATGTTATAAAATTCAATCTTGTATTGAAGCAAAAGTCAGATATCAAGAGTAGTTATTTTTCTTTTGCTCCTGAAATCAATTGTATCAGAACGATTTGCCCCAATGACAGGGGAAGGCAATTAAAATACTGATATGGAGAGTCTAGAGCTTGGTAACACATTGATGAAGATGCCTTCCATTTTATCCCCAGCCATTGCCAGTCTTCCTGACTATTGTTTAACCTCAATAACACTGTAAAAGAGAATGAGGTTGGCAAATTTTCATAACTCTGACTCACTTAAATCCAATTCATGTATAAGTCAAGATCCCACTAGTTCTCTTTAAAAACAGAATATGAACAACTATTCCTACGAACTTTGTATTTTGGTATCTATATATAGTCTGTCTTCTTTCAGTAAACTTTTTTGAGAATGGAGAGTGTTTCTTCTCATTTATTTGTTTTCCTTTTTGTTATCAGTGTCTAACATCATGCTTTGTATGTAGTAATAAATAATAAATATTGAATTGTTGAATGTATTACATTGAAAAACTCTCTGATATGGGGAAATTAGCTTCCTTAGTTATAAATATCATCTGCTTCTTCTTGTCTTCACCTTACATAGTTAAAGCTTCTCTTTTGGTTAGATCTCATATTTAAAATGTTTCAAGGCTATCCACAAATTTTAATTGAGTGAGACCATGAAGTTTCAAGTCATTAATATAGCTTCCTATCTTCACAGGATCTAGTAATTTGCTTGTAGAAGAGATTTAATAACACTTACATAGTTGATAAAAATTACAATATTGCTATTTCTGTGTATATTATTCTCCTGTTTTTGCTCTAGTTCCATATGCCACAACTTGTTTTGCTTACTTTTATATGGTACATGATGAGCATGTCATCTTTGTTACTTTTAGGCAAATAGGACAGTAGTCTAAAACAAAGTCAGTTCATGAATTGAATGAAGCTATTCCAAACACAAAAGAAAAGTCAAGGAAATTACATTCTCTCTGAGAATTATTAAATGTTCAAAGATACACACAAATAATTTACAAAATTTAAGATCATGAGGCCATTAACAACTAACAGATATGTTGTACAAGGATGTTAGAATCAGAAAAAATATTATTTCAATGTTGATCCTTAAATTGTACTTTGAAAAGAGCCATGGAAGAGCTCTTCTGCAAAAAATATGGAAGTGATGATTCAATGTTGTAGACAGGGAAAAGCTGGCAGTTCAGTTTGACTAAAAGAGAAAAAGTTTGAAGAGAATTAATAAGACTAAAAGGTAAATAGAAGCTATACTGTGGAAGGCTTCTGATATTTGAATGAAGATTTTGTGTTTTACCCTAATGATAACAGGAAGCCAGTGGAGATTTCTAAGTAGAAGACTGAAATGGGCAGATTGATGCTTGAGGAATATCAATTTTGGGGACAAATTTAGGATTTCTAGGGAATGTCTTTAAGACTTAGGAAATATTTTTTATAATCCTATGAGAAAAATAATAAGCAATTACTATCTTAACTAACAGATGAGGAAACTCACATTAAGTATGACTTTAGAAATTTATCTAAGGCCACACAGGAAGTAAGCATTGGAAACAATACTTTAACTCTCCTAATTTCAGATTCATCAATTTTTACATTTTATCTATTATAAAACTAAAACTATAATTCTTTTTAATTTTTATTAAAGCTTTTTATTTTCAAAACATATGCATGGATAATTTTTCAACATTGACCCTTACAAAATCTTGCGTTCTAAATTTTCTCCTCCTTCCCCCACCTCCTCCCTTAGATGACAAATAATCCAATATACGTTAAACATGTTTCATATATATATATATATATACATATATATATATATATATATATATATATATACTATCATATTAAAAAAACTATCATCAGGAAGTGAGATGTCCTGAAATATTTCATTTTCTCCAATAAGGGCTCTATAAGTTTGAAAAAAAGGAGCTAAGTTAATGTACTAAACCAACTTTTTGTTTTCCATCCTGAACACTTCATTAGATCCCAAATTACTTGAAGAGTACACAATGCAGGGTTAGTGGTATGCTAGCAAAACAGTGGCTAGGGCAGGATAGAATACGCATGAAAATCATTAAGCAGAAATAGAATCCCTGCTACCATTACCACAAAATAGTACCAATAAAAATAGTACCTGAAGCAAGTCAAAGTAGTCACCCTACTTTCACTTTAGGCAATTCAAAGAGGAAAAACCTTAGCAGGTTTTGTTTTGTTTTGTTTTGTTTTGTTTTTGTTGTTGTTATTTTGTTTTGTTTTGTTTTGTTTTGTTTTGTTTTTTGGGCTGTTTATTAATAGGAATAAATTTTATTTCTCTCCATCCTTTTCATTCTTTCATAAAAAAGCATGCCAGAATCAGAGGAGGAGAGAAGAGGAAAACTATTGATGGAGTTTAAATAATATTTTTTTTAAATAAGATTTTAAAATCTACTATGTTTCTCTATTTAGACATTTTTTAGTTGTGTTTAACTCTTTGAGACTACATCTGAGGTTTTTTGGCAGAGATACTGGGAATGTTTGTCATTTTCTTCTCTAGTTTATTTTACAAATGAGGAATTGAAGCATATAGCAATAAGTGATTTAAGGGTCACTTAGTAAATATCTGAGTATAGATTTGAATTGACAAAGTTGCATCTTCATAACTCCAGATCTCACACTCTGTCTATGGTACTATGTACCTGCCTTCCTTCTCTCCACAAAAAATCCCAACTGTTGCATGAGAATTCTTACAGAGCTAATTGCAATCTGGGGATCAATCAATCTAGGACTAGAGGAGAAACTATTTCCCTAAAATTGTTTATTGATATCTATTGGAATTTGTGTATTAAAAACATGTTTAGGTCCCAGACTTGTTTTAAGCCCAGTAATTTTATAACATCCTCCTGCCACCCAAAATTTTCCTATTAGAAATATTTGACAGGAATGAAACTAAAAACAAACTACAAGAGAGAAATTACACATTTCATCATAATTAAATAGATTTAATTAGCTAAAAGAGTTTCATTCTTTTTCTTGAAGGATGTTTCCCCCCTATAATGTTCTTTAAAAAAACAAAGGCCATGCAAAGTGTGCCACACCCCAAAAGGAGTTAGATTATTCCCCATCTTTTGCAGGCATTATTTCAAATAAATGTAAAATAAAGGCATTAAAGCATTTGATTTAGAAATATTGCTATTGATAATGATCAGTGTTAGAATGTAATGAGTTTTAATTGAAGACATACAAATGACTTCCTAAATACTTTGATTTCTGAGTTTGTCTATGCTTATATTTCCTACCCTATATTTATTTTACAAATGGGTATTGAGTCTACACGTCAAGATTCAAGGCAGAAAGGGAGACATTAGACTACAAAAGGTATGCACACTAGATATGAAGTGATAGGAAAGGGCTTGGGTTCCAATTGTTTCTCAGAAACTTATTTTCCTATATGATTAATGGAACATTATGAACCATATTTAGGCCTCAGTGTTTGTTTCATCATTCATAAAATAAAAATACTGAATTAAATGATTTTCATGGGCTTTCTTCTGATTTTAAATGTTACTCTAGGTGAAGTAACTTAATCTCTAACTCAGTTTTGATAACTATAAAATTCACAATATAAATTATGCTGTCCTTTTAAGTTCTAAATTCTATCTATATTTCAAATACAGTAAGAGTTAAAAGCAAGAAGAAAGAGTTCAAAAATATAGACTATCACAGGATTTAATCCATTTCCAAAGATTAGGAATCAACAGTAATAATTGATTGTATAACAATAGTAATAATGCCACAATAAATCACAGTCATGAAATTTCAGTTTTTTGAAAATCCTTTTTAGTACTACTAGAATCACCTCTGCTACATATTCAACCAATGACTATGAGAAGGTATGGTATAAAGACCTTCAATGAGAAAGAATCCACTACTTTCCCAATCAGTCTTTAGATAACTCTGGGAGGTAGGAAATTTTCTCTTATATCAGATCAACTTTTTTCCTCTTTGAAACTTCAAATCATTTTCTTTACTTTTACTCACTAGAAAACAAAAAGATCAACAAGAACAATAAAAAAAAAAGTTAATAGTCTATTTTAGTGATAGCTAGGCAAATATTTGAATTATCTATTTAGACAAAAGCTATTATGCTTTCTTCTCCACCCAAATCTTCTCTTTTGCATGCTCAACATACTTATTTCCTTCTCTTTTAACTCATAAACTTGATTTTTTGCAAGTCTGGGAACTGTGTTCTGGATGCAATAGAGCTTAGCAGTGTCCCTCCGAATAGATAATGCCCACTATTAACCATGGCAGAGCACCATGGTAGGGTTAGCATCTCTTCCATTTCTGAAGATTATAACTCTTTTCATCCTGAAGGATATATTGGTTTTCATGGCTGCCATAGCAGACTGTTGTCTTATATTGAGCTTTGATTTTATTAAAATCCCTGGAATTTTTTATTCAAATTACTGTTTTTTATGGCACTCATTCTTAAATTAATAAATTTGATTATTTGTATCCTGGGGCAATATTTTATATTTATCCCTTTCATATTTCACCTTTTAGATTAATTCCAACATTCTAATCTATCACAACATTTGTAATATTTTGCAATGTGTGCTTCCCATTCCTTGCAATGTGTGACAATTCTCTAAACATTTGAAAATCACTGTAAGGAGTTTTCTCAAAATTAAGTGATTTACCCTGAGACTGTCAAATAGTATTTCAACTCAAATCTTCTGATCTCAGAACCTGTGGTCTTTACTTATTGGGACAGAGTTAAAATTTTAATTTTAAACAGTCATTTCTCTTTTTAAAATAAGGGAAATGGGTAAACAAGGCAACACAGTGGTTACAGCACCAGCCGTGAAGTCAGGAGGACTGAATTCAAATTTGACCTTAGACACTTAACATTTCCTAGCTGTGTGATCCTGGGCAAGTTGCTTAACCTGAATTGCCTCAGCTTTGCTGTATGTGTTTTAGGCAGCTACATCTCTGGACTGCTACTATCTTATTTTGTTTTAATATAAATAGCTCTTTGGAATTGAGCATCTAAACCCAAAATATGGTATGGAATCACAGAAAAAAATCTATTCCTGGTTGTTGGATTGGGATATTGGTAAATGTGGAGAGAGAGAAAATGAGGTGTGTCCCTTAATGGGCAAAAAGAGTACAAAATAGAGCTACATATAGATATTTTGTCACATTATAATTATAATAAAAAAGCAATGTATTTTGCCAGTGCAAACCTACAAAAGAGGTTATTCTTTCTTTTTTTTTCTATCATATTCAAACCTTCTAATAACAATTCTTTTGTTTGTTTCTTGGGAGAATGGAGTGCTTCTAGAAATAAGAGACTCCCTTGTGGAGGTTTTTTGTCTTTTTTTTTCTAATATAGTCATTCGAAAATATGGAACTTTATTTGGAAAAGTGATTATACTTCTCTCTTATTTTGTTCTTTTCTACCTTCTAATTCTGTAGAAGCATCTCTTTCAAATATAAAGTTTTAATCTTCAAATGATAAATGGTCAAAGGATATGAACAGACAACTCTCAGATGAAGAAATTGAAACTATTTCTAGTCATACCTGTCAAATTGGCTAGAATGACAGGGAAAGATAATGCAGAATGTTGGAGGGGATGTGGGAAAACTGAGACACTGATACATGGTTGGTGGAGTTGTGAATACAACCAGCCATTCTGGAGAGCAATTTAGAACTATGCTCAAAAAGCTATCAAACTGGGCATACCCTTTGACCCAGGAATGTTACTACTGTGCTTATATTCCAAAGATATGTTGAAGAAGAAAAAGGGACTTGTATGGGCAAGAATGTTTGTGGAAGCCCTCTTTGTGGTGGCCAGAAACTGGAAACTATGTGGATGCCCATCAACTGGAGATTGGCTGAATAAATTGTGGTATATGAATATTATGGAATATTAGTGTTTTGTAAGAAATGACCAACGAGATGATTTCAGAAAGGCCTGGAGAGACTTACATGAACTGATGTTGAGTGAAATGAGCAGGACCAGGATATCCTTGTATACTTCATCAAAAATGATGATCAATTCTGATGGATGTGGCCATTTTCAACAATGAGATGAACCAAAACAGTTCCAATAGAGCAGTAATGAACTGAATCAGCTACACCCAGCAAAAGAAATTTAGAAGATGAATATAGACCACCACATAGAATCCCCAATCCCTCTAATTTTGTCCGCCTGCATTTTGGATTTCCTTCACAGGCTAATTGCATACTATTTCAAAGTCTGATTCTTTTTATACAGCAAAATGACTGTTTGGACATGCATACATATATTGTATTTAATTTATACTTTAACATATTTAACATGTATTGGTCAACTTGCCATTTGGTGGTGGGGGGGAAAGAGGGGAAAAATTAGAATAAAAGGTTTGGTAATTCTCACTATTGTAAAATCACCCATGCATATATCTGTTAAATAAAAACTATTAAAAATATACAAATGTTTAGAATATACTATAGACATGTAGCCAAAGAGTCTTTTTTTAATTATAAATTTCTTTTGACAGTATATATGCATGACTAATTTTTTATAACATTATCCCTTGTATTCATTTTTCCAAATTATCCCCTCCCTCCCTCTACTCCCTTCCCTAGATGACAGGCAATCCCATACATTTTATATGTGTTACAATATAACCTAGATACAATACATGTGTGTAAATACCATTTTCTTGTTGAACATAAAATATTAGATTCCGAAGGTATAAGTAACCTGGGTAGATAGACAGTAGTTCTGACAGTTTACATTCACTTCCAAGTGTTCCTTCTCTGGGTGTAGTTGTTTCTGTCCATCACTGATCAACTGGAAGTGAGTTGGATCTTCTTTGTGTTGAAGATATTCACTTCCATCAGAATACATCTTCATACAACATTGAAGTGTACAATGATCTTCTGGTTCTATTGATTTCACTCAGCATCAGTTGATGTAAGTCGCTCCAAGCCTCTCTGTATTCCTCCTGCTGGTCATTTCTTACAGAGCAATAATATTCCATAATCTTTATATACCATAATTTACCCAACCATTCTAAAATTGATGGACAGCCATTCATCTTCCAGTTTCTAGCCACTATAAAAAGAGCTGCCACAAACATTTTGGCAAATACAGGTCCCTTTCCCCTCCTCAGTATTTCTTTGGGATATAAGCCCAATAGCAGCAATACTGGATCAAATGGTATGCACAGTTTGATAACTTTTTGAGCATAGTTCCAAATTGCTCTCCAGAATGGTTGGATTCTTTCACAACTCCACCAACAATAGATTAGTGTCCCAGTTTTCCCACATCCCCTCCAACATTCATCACTATTTGTTCCTGTCATTTTAGCCAATCTGACAGGTGTGTAGTGGTATCTCAGAGTTGTCTTAATTTGCATTTCTCTGATGAATAGTGATTTGGAACACTCTTTCATATGAGTGGATATAATTTCAATTTCATCATCTGAGAATCATCTGTTCATATCCTTTGACCATTTATCAATTGGAGAATGGTTTGATTTCTTATAAATAAGGGTTAGTTCTTTATATATTTTGGAAATGAGACCTTTATCAGAACCTTTAACTGTAAAAATATTTTCCCAATTTGTTACTTCCCTTCTAATCTTGTTTACATTAGTATTATTTGTACAGAAACTATTTAGTTTGATGTAATTAAAATCTTCTATTTTGTGATCAATAATGATATCTAGTTCTCCTCTTTATAAATTCCTTCCACCTCCACAGTTCTGAGAGGAAGACTATTCTCTGTTCCTCTAATCTATTTATGATCTCATTCTTTATGCCTAAATCATGGACCCATTTTGATCTTATCTTGGTATATGGTGTTAAGTGTGGATCCATATCTAATTTCTGACATACTAATTTCCAGTTTTCCCAACAGTTTTTTTTTTTCAAATAAGGAATTAGTATACCTAATGTTGGTATCTTTGGGTTTGTCAAAGACTAGATTGCTATAGATGTACCTTTTTTTGTCCTTTGTACCTAATCTGTTCCACTGATTGACTGGTCTATTTCTTAGCCAATACCAAATGGTTTTGGTGACTGCTGCTATATAATATAGCTTTAGATCAGGTAAAACTAGACCACCTTCATCAAACTTTTTTTTCATTAGTTCCCTTGAAATTCTCGAGCTTTTATTCTTCCATATGAATTTTGTTGTTATTTTCTCTAGGTCATTAAAATAGTTTCTTGGGAGTCTAATTGGCATATCACTAAATAAATAGATCTATGTGGGGAGTATTGTCATCTTTATTATATTCGCTCGGCCTATCCAAGATCACTGAATGTCTTTCCAGTTATTTAAATCTGACTTTATTTTTGTGGCAAGTGTTTTGTAATTTTGCTCATATAATTCCTGACTATTCTTTGGTAGATGGATTCCCAAATACTTTATACTCTCAACATTTGTTTGGAATAGAATTTCTCTTTGTACCTCTTGCTGTTGCATTTTGTTGGTGATATAAAAAAATGCTGAGGATTTATGTGGATTTATTTTGTATTATGCAACATTGCTAAAATTTTGAATTATTTCTAATAGCTTTTTAGCAGAGTCTTTGGGGTTCTCTAAGTATACCATCATGTCATATGCAAAGAGTGATAATTTGATTTCTTCATTTCCTACTCTAATTGCTTGAATCTCTTTCTCGGCTCTTATTGCCGAAGCTAGTGTTTCTTGTACTATATTGAATAGTAATGGTGATAATGGGCAACTTTTTTTCACTCCTGATCTTACTCGGAAAAGTTCCAGTTTATCTCCATTGCATATTATGCTTATTGATGGTCATAAATATATGCTCCTGATTATTATAAGGAATAGTCCATTTATTCCTATACCCTCAAGTATTTTTAGTAGGAATGAATGTTGGATTTTATCAAATGCTTTTTCTGCATCTATTGAGATGATAATAGGTGTTTTATTAATTTGATTATTAATATGGTCAAATATACCAATAGTTTTCCTAATATTAAATCAGCCCTGCATTTCTGGTATAAATCCTACTTGATACTATTGTATTTTCCTGGGGATGATTTTCTGAAGTCTTTTTGCTAATATCTTATTTAAGATTTTAGCATCAATATTCATTAAGGAATTTGTTCTATAGTATTCTTTCTCAGTTTTCAATCTACCTGGTTTAGGTATCAGTACCATGTCTGTGTCATAAAAGGAGTTTGTAGGACTCCTTCATCCCCTATTTTTTCAAATAGTTTATATAACATTGGGGCTAATTGTTCTTTAAATGTTTGGTAGAATTCACATGTAAATCCATTTGGTCCTGGGGATTTTTTCCTGGGGAGTTGATTAATAGCTTGTTCTATTTCTTTTTTCTGAAATGGGACTATTTAAGCAATTTATCTCCTCCTCTGTAAATCTAGAAAGCCTATATTTTTGGAGGAAGTCATCCATTTCACTTAAGTTATCAAATTTATTGTCATGAAGTTGGGCAAAGTAGCTCATTATTTCTCTAATTTCCTCTTCATTGGTGGAAAGATCCCCCTTTTCATTTGTAAGACTAACAATTTGATTTTCCTCTTTCGCTTTATCATAATAGTTTTTTTTAATTTCAATATTATTGATTTCTCCTTTTAATTTTTGTATTTCAAGTTTGATTTTTGGTTGGGGGTTTTTAATTTGTTTTTTTTCTAGCTTTTTAAGTTGCAGGCCCAATTTGTTAATCTTCTCTTTCTCAAATTTTTCAAATAAGCCTGTAAAGATATAAAATTTCCCCTTATTACTGCTTTAGCTGCATCCCAAAGATTTTGGTATGATGTCTCATCATTGTCATTATCTTAGGTGAAATTATTGTTTCTATAATTTTTTGTTTCACCCAGTCATTCTTTAAGATGAGATTATTTAGTTTCCAATTACTTTTTTGTTTTATTTATCCCTAACTTCTTACTGAATGTAGCTTTTATTGCATTGTGATCTGAGAAGAAGGCACTTATTATTTTGGCCTTCCTACATTTAATTTTGAGATCTTTATGTCCTAATATATGGTCAATTTTTATATAGGATCCATGAGCTGCTGAGAAGAAAGTATATTCCTTTCTATTGCCATTCAGTTTTCTCCAAAGGTCTATCATACCTAGTTCTTCTAATGTTCAATTTACTTTTTAAATTTCTTTCTTATTTGTTTTGTGGTTTGATTTGTCTAAATCTGAGAGTGCAAAGTTGAGATCTCCCACTATTATTGTTTTACTGTCTATTTTTTCTTGCAACTCTCTTAACTTTTCTTTTAGAAAGTTAGATGCTATACCACTTGGTGCATATATGTTTTGTATTGATATGACTTCATTATTTATGCTACCTTTTAGCAGGATATAGTTTCCTTCCTTATCTCTTTTAATTAGATGAACTTCTGCTTTTGCTTGATCTGAGATAAAGATGGCTACCCCTGCTTTTTTGGCTTTACCTGAAGCATAATAGATTCTGTTCCAACCTTTTACCTTTACTCTGTATGTATCTCCCTGCTTTAAGTGTGTTTCCTGTAAACAACATATTATAGGGTTCTGAATTTTGATCCAGTCTGCTATCCGTCTCTGTTTGATGGGAGAGTTCATCCCATTCACATTTATAGTTAAAATTATTAATTCTGTATTTCCTGACATCATATCTCCAGATTATGCTTTTTCCCTTGACCCCCCTGAACCCTTTACCCAATATTTAATTTATAGACCCCACTTGTAATGCACAGCCCTCCCTTTTTTGTATCCCTCCCCCCTCCTTCCAAGTCCCTTCCCTTATTCCTCCTTTGCTTTTCCCTTTTCCTCTCCCCCCTTTTAATGAGGTGAAAGAGAATTCTCTGAAAAACAAATATGTCAATTATTTACTCTTTGAGCCTATTCTGATGAGAGTAAGATTCACACAATGTTTCTCCCCCTCTCTAAATTCTGTCAGATATGGTATATTTTCTATTCCTCTTCCTGGGATGTAGTTTCCTTCTTTTTATCACTCCTTCCCCTTTTTCTGATACTACTTCCCTTTACTACTTTCCCTTCCCTTTACTACTCCCCCCAACTTTTTTTTTTTTTAATATCAGTAAAATCAAATTATCCATGCGGACTTTCTATATATCCACTACAGAGATACAGTTCTCAAGAGTTCTTTTACCTTTTTCTGTTTCTCTTCAGTCTTGTTGAGGTAGATCAAATTTTTTGTTTAAGTCTGTTTTTTTTCTTAGAAACAAATGGAATTCCTCTGTTTCATTGAATGACCATCTTCTTCCATGGAAGAAAGTGCTAAACTTATCTGGGTAGTTTATTCTTGGTTGCAATCCTTGATCTTTTGCCTTTTGGAATATCAGGTTCCAGGCCTTTTGATCTTTTAATGTGGAGGCAGCCAGATCTTGAGTTACCCTTATTATGGCCCCTTGATATTTGAATTGCTTTTTTCTAGCTGCTTGCAATATTTTTTTTCCTTTGTGTGGTAATTCTGCAGCTTAGCCACAATAGTCAGTTGAGTTATTTTTTTAGGGTCTTTTTCAGAAGGTGTTCGATGAATTCTTTCAATGCTTATTTTCACTTCTGTTTCTATTATCTCTGGACAGTTCTCTTTGATGATTTCCTGTAAAATAGAATTTGGCTCTTTTTTTGGTCATAGTTTTCAGGACATCCAATGATCCTCACATTATCTCTCCTAGATCTATTTTCCAGGTCTATAGATTTTCCCAGTAGGTATTTGATGTTATTCTCCAGCTTTTCATTTTTTTTTTTTGGTTGTTTGACTGATTCTTGGGTTCTCAATTAATCATCCATTTCTATTTGTGCAGTCCTGCTTTTTAATGAGTTATTTTCTTCATTCACATTTTTTAGTTCTTTTGGTATATGCCCAATTGAGTTTTTACATGAATTATTTTGTTGTATTGAATTTTTTCCATTTCCCTAATTTTTTTTTTAGAGAATTATTTTGTTTTTCCAGTTCAGAAATCCTACTTTCTTAAGACTTTTTTTTTTATCTTTTCCAATTCAGAAATCCTACTTTCCTGTGATTTTTTTTCTTTATTTAATTTTTATTTTATTTCATAATTATAACTTTTTTTTGACAGTACATATGCATGGGTAATTTTTACAACATTATCCCTTGCACTTACTTCTATTCAGATTTTTTCCCTTCCTCCCCCAACCCCCTCCCCCAGATGGCAGGCAGTCTTATACATGTTAAATATATTACCGTATATTCTAGATACAATATATGTGTGTAGATCCGAATTTCTTGTTGCACAGGAAGAATTGGATTCAGAAGGTAAAATAATAGTTTACACTCATTTCCCAGTGTTCCTTTTCTGGATGTAGCTGATTTTGTCCAATTGGATTAGCTCTTCTCTATGTTGAAGATATCCACTTCCATCAGGATACATCCTCGTACAGTATCATTGTTGAAGTGTATAATAATCTTCTAGTTCTGCTCATTTCACTTAGCATCAGTTGATGTAAGTCTCTCCAAGCCTCTCTGTATTTCTCCTGTTGGTCATTTCTTACAGAACAATAATATTCCATAACATTCATATACCATAATTTACACACCCATTCTCCAATTGATGGACTTCCATTCATCTTCCAGCTTCTAGCCACTACGAAAAGGGCTGCCACAAACATTTTGGCACATACAGGTCCCTTTCCCTTCTTTAGTATTTCCTTGGGATATAAGCCCAGTAGTAGTATGGCTGGGTCAAAGGGTATGCATATTTTGATAACTTTTTGGGCATAATTCTAGATTGCTCTCCAGAATGGTTGGATTCTTTCACATCAGTGTCCCAGTTTTCCCACAGCCCCTCCAACATTCATCGTTATTTGTTCCTGTCATCTTAGCCAATCTGACAGGTGTGTAATGATATCTCAGAGTTGTCTTAATTTGCATTTCTCTGATGAATAGTGATTTGGAACACTCTTTCATATGAGCGGAAATAGTTTTAATTTCATCATCTGAAAATTGTCTGTTCATATCCTTTGACCATTTATCAATTGGAGAATGGCTTGATTTCTTATAAATTAAAGTCAATTCCTGTATATTTTGGAGATAAGGCCTTTATCACAACCTTTAACTGTAAAAATATTTTCCCAATTTGTTACTTCCCTTCTAATCTTGTTTGCATTAGTTTTTTTTTTTTTTTTTTTGTGCAGAAACTTTTTAATTTGGTGTAATCAAAATGTTCTATTTTTTGATCAATAATGCTCTCTAGTTCTCCCTTGGACACAAACTCCTTCCTCCTTCACAAGTCTGAGAGGTGAATTATCCCATGTTCCTCCAATTTATTTATGATTTCGTTCTTTATGCCTAAATCTTGGACCCATTTTGATCTTATCTTAGTTTGAGGTGTTAAATGTGGGTCCATGCCTAGTTTCTGACATATTAATTTCCAGTTTTCCCAGCAGTTTTTGTCAAATAATGAATTCTTATCCCAAAATTTGGGATCTTTGGGTTTGTCAAAAACTAGATTGCTATTTTTATTCGCTATCTTGCCCTGTGAACCTAACCTATGCCACTGATCAAATAGTCTATTTCTTAGCCAATACCAAATGGTTTTGGTGACTGTTGCTTTATAATATGGTTCTAGATCAGATACAACTAGACCACCTTCACTTAATTTTTTTTTCATTACTTCCCTTGAAATTCTCAACCTTTTGTTGTTCCATATGAATTCTTCTGTTATTTTTTCTAGGTTATTTAAATAGTTTCTTGGAAGTCTGATTGGTATAGCACTAAATAAATAGATTAGTTTAGGGAGTATTGTCATGTTAATTATATTTGCTTGGGCCTATCCAAGAGCACTGAATGTCTTTCCAATTATTTAAATCTGACTTTATTTTTGGGGCAAGTGTTTTGTAATTTTGCTCATATAATTCCTGACTCTCCTTTGGTAGATATATTCCCAAATATTTTATACTATCGACTGTTATTTTGAATGGAATTTCTCTTTGTATCTCTTGCTTTTGGATTGTGTTGTTAATGTATAAAAATGCTGAGGATTTATGTGGATTTATTTTGTATCCTGCAACTTTGCTAAAATTCTGAATTATTTCTAATAGCTTTTTAGCAGAGTCTTTGGAGTTCTCTAAGTATACCATCATGTCATCTGCAAAAAGTGATAATTTGATTTCCTCATTTCCTACTCTAATTCCTTGAATCTCTTTCTCAGCTCTTATTGCCGAGGCTAGAGTTTCTAGTACTATATTGAAAAGTAATGGTGATAGTGGGCAACCTTGTTTCACTCCTGATCTTATAGGGAAAGGTTCTAGCTTATCACCATTACATATGATGTTTACTGAGGGTTTTAAATATATGCTCCTTATTATTTTAAGGAATAGTCCATTTATTCCTATACTCTCAAGCGTTTTTAGTAGGAATGGATGTTGGATTTTATCAAATGCTTTTTCTGCATCTATTGAGATGAACATATGGTTTTTATTAATTTGATTATTAATATGGTCAATTATACTAATATTTTTCCTAATATTAAACCAGCCCTGCATTCCTGGAATAAATCCTACTTGATCATAGTGTATTATGCTGGGGTGATTTTCTGCAGTATTTTTGCTAATATCTTATTTAAGATTTTAGCATCAATATTCATTAAGGAAATTGGTCTATAGTTTTCTTTCTCAGTTTTCAATCTACCTGGTTTAGGTATCAGTACCATATCTGTGTCATAGAAGGAATTGGGTAGGACTCCTTCAATCCCTATTTTTTCAAATAGTTTACATAGCATTGGAGATAATTGTTCTTTAAATGTTTGGTAGAATTCACATGTAAATCCATCTGATCCTGGGGACTTTTTCATAGGAAGTTGGATAATAGCTTGTTCTATTTCTTTTTCTGAGATGGGACTATTTAGACTACTTACTTCTTCTTCTGTTAATCTGGGCAAACTATATTTTTGAAGGTATTCTTACGTTTCATTTAAGTTATCGAATTTATCGGCATAAAGTTGAGCAAAGTAGCTCCTAACTATTGTTCTAATTTCCTCTTCATTAGTGGTGAGTTCACCCTTTTCATTTTCAAGACTAACAATTTGCTTTTTCTCTTTCCTTTTTTTAATCAGGTTTACTAAGGGTTTGTCTATTTTGTTGGTTTTTTCATAGAACCAACTCTTTGTTTTATTAATTAATTCAATAGCTTTTTTACTTTCAATTTTATTAATCTCACCTTTTATTTTTTGAATTTCAAGTTTTGTGTTTGTCTGGGGGTTTTTAATTTGCTCCTTTTCTAGCAATTTTAGTTGTAAGCCCAATTCGTTGGCCCTCTCTTTCTCTATTTTATGCAAGTAGGCCTGTAGAGATATAAAACTTCCCCTTATTAATGCTTTGGCTGTATCCCACACACTTTGGTATGATGTCTCATTATTGTCATTTTCTTGGGTGAAGTTATTAATTATGTCTATGATTTGCTGTTTTACCCAATCATTCTTTAGTATAAGATTATTTAATTTCCAATTATTTTTTGGTCTATTTTCCCCTGGCTTTTTATTAAATGTAATTTTGATTGCATTATGGTCTGAAAAGGATGCATTTACTATTTCTGCCTTACTGCATTTCATTTTGAGGTTTTTATGCCCTAGTATAAGATCAATTTTTGTATAGGTTCCATGAACTGCTGAGAAGAAAGTATATTCCTTTCTGTCTCCATTTAGCTTTCGCCAAAGAGCTATCATATCAAACTTTTCTAGTATTCTATTTACCTCTTTCATTTCTTTTTTATTTATTTTGTGGTTTGATTTATCTAATTCTGAGAGTGCAAGGTTGAGATCTCCCACTATTATAGTTTTGCTATCTATTTCCTATTGCAGCTCTCCTAATTTCTCTTTTAAGAATTTAGATGCTGCACCACTTGGTGCATATATGTTTAATATTGATACTGCTTCATTATTGATGCTGCCCTTTAGCAGAATATAATGATATAATGCCCTTCCTAATTTCTTTTAATTAGATCAATTTTTGTTTTTGCTTGATCTGAGATGAGGATGGCTACCCCTCCTTTTTTGGTTTTGCCTGAAGCATAATAGATTCTGCTCCACCCTTTTACTTTTAGTTTGAATGTCTCACCCTGTTTCAGGTGTGTTTCCTGTAAACAACATATAGTAGGATTCTGACTTTTAATCCAGTCTGCTAACTGCTTCCTCTTTATGAGGCAGTTTGCCCCATTCACATTTATGGTTAGAAGGACTAATTCTATATTGCTTGCCATCCTATTAACCCCTGCTTATGCTTTTCCCCTTTCCTTCCCTCTTACCCCCCTACCCAGTATTAAACTGGTGAACACCACTTGCTTTTCACAGCCCTCCCTTTTTAGGATCCCTCCCCCACCTGAAAGATCCTCCCCTTATTTTACCCCTTTTCCTCAAAATTTCTGTATTCCCTTCCCCTTAGTTTACTCCTTCCCTTTCACTTTTCAATGAAGTGAAAGAACTTTCACCATAAATCGAATATGTCTATTGATACACACTATGTTTATCTCCCTCCTTTCTTTCTCTCAGATATAATAGGTTACCTTTGCCTCTTCATGAGATGTAGTACCATCACTTTATACTTTTTTATGATATAATCTCCTTTCTACCTCTAGTTTCTAGGACAAATTGTACATATGTTCTTTACATATTTTTTTGACAGAAGTATAGTTCTCAAGATTTCTTTTTACCTTTTTAGAAATCTCTTGAATTCTGTATTTGAAGATCAAACCTTTTATGTAGGTCTGGTTTTTTCATCAAAAATAGATGGAATTCATTTATTTCGTTAAATGTCCATCTTCTTCCCTGGAAAACGATGCTCATTCTTGCTGGGTAAGTTATTCTTGGCTGCATACCAAGTTCCTTAGCCTTTCGGAATATCATGTTCCAGGCCCTGCGTTCTTTTAATGTGGATGCTGCTAGATCCTGGGTTATCCTTATTGTGGATCCTCCATATCTGAATTGCTTTTTTCTAGCAGCTTCCAATATCTTTTCCTTTGTCTGATGGTTCTAGAACTTGGCCACTATTTTTCTTAGCGTTTTGATTTTAGGGTTCCTTTCAGTAGGTGATTGATGAATTTTTTCAATGTCTATTTTACTCTCTGTTTCCAGAATGTCTGGGCAGTTCTCTTTGATAATTTCCTCAAAAATGGTGTCCAAGCTCTTTTTTTTTCCTCACATTTTTCAGAGAGTCCGATTATTCTCACATTGTCTCTACTGGATCTGTTTTCCAGGTCTGTTGTCTTTCTAGTAAGGTACTTGACATTCTTTTCAATTGTTTCATTTCTCTGGTTTTGCTTGACTACCTCTTGGTTTCTCCTTGAGTCTTTCATTTCTACTTGTTCCAGTCTAATTTTTAATGATGTATTTTCTTCACTCACTTTTTTTATATCTCTTTGTAATTGTCCAATTGAGTTTTTATCTTCTATGGAATTTTTTTCCATTTTATCCATTTTATTTTTTAGAGAGCTGTTTTCCTTTTCCAGCTCACTAATCTTGTTTCTCAGTGATTTGATTTCTTTATCCACTCTGTCTTTGAATGCATGAGATGACTTCTCCAGGCTCTCTTGCCAAGCTTCCCTTTCCTTTTCCCATTTCTCTTCCAGCTCTCTTGTGAGAGCCTTTTTGATTTCCTCTAGGAGATTCTTTTGTATTGAGGAGCACCTCATATCCCTCTTAGGGGATTCATCTGGGGGCAGTCTGTTTTTAGTCTCCTCATTGTTTGAAGTCTGCTCTCTCTCCATACAAAAGCTGTCAATGGTTAGAGCCCTTTTGAATTTTTTGTTCATTTTGTCAGAGTAGAAATGGAAGAAAACAAACTGACAAGAGAAACAATTGGTCTGTTTTGCGGGGGATGGGGCTGGATGGTATTAATAGGCTTCCTCTACAGACTGGGGGTAGGGCAGCAGAGATCCACTAACAGAACAGCAATGACTGTACTAAGTCTGCGCTCTGAGGCTCTGAGAAATCACTGAGTCAGTCCAGGTGGGGGTTGGGGGTGGCCGGGTTCTGAGAGATGCTGGCTTTCTGGGGTTTTAATCTTCACCTCCAGTGTTTACACCCTCTCTGCTGATCCTAGGTTGCTGCCAAGACGAGTATCCACACTGGGGAAGAAGTCTTTTAGCAGAAACTGCAGAGATCCTACCCCTACCCCTCTGGTCTGAGCTGTGTGAGCTCCTGTCCCACTCTGGCCTGCCTGCCCTCAGTCTGCGCCCAGTCTGATTGACCCTCCCTTGAGCAAACACAGACCTTTTCTGGTGACTTTCAAGGATGTGTTCTCTTGGTGATTATCTGTGGATTTCTTTCTGGGTCAAGCATTAAGTCAGAGGCTTGTCATGAAGTAAGTTCTGAGAGAAAACGAGGAGCTCAAGCAGCTGTCTTCCTCCACGCTGCCATCTTGGCCAGAAGTCTCCCTGTGATTTTTTAACCTTTTCTAATTCACAATTTTTTTTCCTTGCATCTCCTCTGAATTCTTTATTTTTTCCAACTCAAATTTCAGAACTTTGTTATTCTTTATCATAGCTTCTCTTTCCTTTCCCCATTTTTCTTCAAACTCTCTTAACTTTTTAATAGTCTCTTCTAGGAAAGAGTTATGTGATGGGGGGAGGTATTGTTCCCCTTTAGGCTGTTATCTGCTGACTCTCTGCTATTAACTTCCTTGGGGTTGGATACCACTGTTTCTCTGTGTAGAAGGAATCAATAGTTCTCTTCAGCTTTTTACTCATGGTTAAAAATCTTTTGGGGTCTGTCCTTGGGATAAGAAGTTTATTTATTTATTTCTTTACTAGCTTCCTCCCAGACCAGATGGATGCAGCGGCTCCTGTGACTGAGCTAAGAGATAGCTCTGGGAGAGAGTTCCCCTCCCCCTCCCTGGAAGTGCCTCAGAGGTGATTAGTATGGCTGCTCTGTGAGGGTTGCTCAGTGAAGGACCCTGCTGTGTGTCCTAGCGACTTCCCTGAGGTTTAAAACTGAACAGTAAAGGTGACACAAAGCCCAGGGCGTGGATATCAGCAGCTGATGTGAAAAGCTCCTGCACTCAAACTGGAAGTGTCTGCCCAGAAACCACTGTCCCTATTTCAAAGGTTCCACTTCTCTGGGACTTCTGTGGCTGAGTTCCACACCCTCCAGCCAAGCCCTGCACTATGTGGATTAGATGTTGCCTCAGGCTGAGTCCCCACTGTTCAAGCTCTTAACTACCCCAAGGTGAAGCCCCAGACAGCAGAAAGTGGCTGCACAGCCTTGCCGAGATCTGTTAGGTCACTTCCAGATTGGGGTGGTTCTAGTATCTGGCTTTATATTTTAAAGTGGCTTGATTTCTCTTCTGGACTGCTGTTTTATAAACAAAGAAGAGCTAACAGCCTGTGTCAGATTCTTCTACCTCAATGGCTTCTCTGATCCCAGATTTCTCCCCAGCTCGATCGCCGCAGTGTGCTAACACCTAACCGTCTGTGCTGGCCTTTTTTCTTCCTCCCCTGGGAACTGACCTTTTCTGTTGAGACTCCAGATTCTCTTCATCTGATAAGTCATGCTTCCAGTCCTTGTGGTTTCTATTAGTCCAGTGTTATTTTTGAGGCTAATTTAACTAATTGGTAATGAGGGAAGAAGGGAGCTTACAAAATCACTTGTATCTTCTCCGCCATCTTGGCTCCGCCTCTGTAGCCAAACACTCTTAAGGCACAACTGAATTATGGTGGTTTAGGCAGTTTGTAGAGCTGTATTCAGCATCTCTACAAAGTTAGGTTATTAATGGAGCCAAAAATAGAATAAAGATAAAATGTAACTTCCACCATGTCCAAGTGGACAATTCTAGTTTTTTCATAGTTGGGTAGAAGTAGTAACCTCCCTCAATCCAGCTTAACTATTTTGAAAATCAGTATAGTTCCCCAAATGTTAAAAGATCCAGTTAATTTATATTTATCTGTATATTCACTGTATCTGAAGTTTTCTGAATAGCAGTTCACCAGCAAAGGAAACCCCAATGAAGCTAGAGAAATTTTAGGCATCTATTTTGAATTTGGCTGTCATACAGGTTCCACTACAGGAAGGAAATGATTTTTAAAAGAATGTTGTAGATTATAACAAATATAAGAATCATTCATTTAAAATGTATGTAATTATAATAATTGTTATTATTTATTAGCATTTACCTAGCACCTGCTTATGCCAGGAACTGCTCTAAGAAAATTATAAATATTACATCATTTTGTTTCTCACAATAACTTTGGGAGGTAGATGATAGTATTACCCACATCTTACAGTTGAGGAAACTGAGGAATATAGTTTAAAAGATGTGTTCAATGTTACACAGTTAGCAGAAGTCTGAGGCTAAATTGTACTCAGGTCTTTCAAACTCCAGGCACAGCACTATATTAATTGTGCCACTTTGTGTCAGGAATTGTTATTAGAAGACATTTATTGCCTTGAAGGAATTAGTATTTTTTGAGGAAAAGTCACATGTTTACAGAAGGGTAAAATCATTTTTTTGGGGGGGGAGGGAAAGGGAAGAATGTTCATTGATTTGGCATAAGACATTGCATTAACAATTGAAGAAAATAAAGAAGTCTTCTGTAACAGCAGATGGTCTGAAATTATTCTAGGAGAAAAATCAAACTAGGAATTCTAAGTGGAAGAGGTGACAAAGCATATGGAACCAACCTTATAGAGTTGCAATGACCAAAGATAGAAATTGTTGTACAATCATCAATTAGGTAGTTTTGGATAGAACTTACAATGCATGAAGGAGAACAATGTACAATAAATTGAGAAAGTAAACTAAAATTAGATTGTCATAGTCATATCACTTCCATAATGGATAACATTTTCTTATTAAAGATTTTTTTTCCTTTTTTTATGCCTTTTAGAGTCTTCCAGAGTATGGTTTCAGCAGCCCTGTCTCTATATGTCCTAAATATTCAAATGGAATATTATTTTGTTCCTTATGTTTCAAATGAAATTACCTGTGTTCAAATAAAGAAGTGCATGCTGGCAATTATTTGCATTGTTAAATGTTCATATGCTTTATCTGCATATACATATGGGAGGCCAATAAACACATAACAGAGATATTTTTGAAACAAATTTTATCAAAATTTAAACTACAAAAGGCATTATTTATTCACATTACTAACATAAATAATTGAAAAATTCTATTCAGAGTAGTTGCAAAATGCATAAAATATCCAGACTTAATATAAGAAGACACAATTGGGATTTAAAGAAATATATTTCCAAAAAATTATTCTTGACAGAAAGAAAAGCAAATAATTGGAGAGAGAATGATTGATTGTGGCTTGTCCACAAATACTGTAACTAACATAAATTTAGTGTCATGCTAATTACAATTCTGAAGAGCTACCTTATAGAATATAACAATAATAAAATGCATTTAGTCAAAAATTTCAAAGAAAAAATTACATAGAATATAGAGATTCTGGAATTAGTGGATCTAAAATTATATACCAAATTGATATTCATTAAAATAGCTTAATACTGGCTTAAACATATATCAGTGAAATATAAATTAAAGTTAGAATTCAATTTAATTCAACACTTGTCTGTTAAATGTCTACCATATGAGATGTCCTGTCCTATCTTCTGTGGATATAAAGAAAAAAAAAAGGCCCTTTCCTTTAGGGAGTTTACATACTGTTATGAGGAGATAACACGTACACAGGAATATATTAGAAGAACATATATTAAAAAGTGATGTGAAAAAGAGGAACTAACAACTAAGTAAATCAAAAGCAGATTTTTATAGGAAGTTTAAATTCAACTACCCTTACAAGGAAGATAAGCATATTATGTAGAAATAAGTAGGGAGTATATCTCATGAGAGATAACCTATGTAAAAGTGTGGAGACAGAACATGAAATTTTGTGTACAAGTAACCTCAAGTACACTAGTTTGGCTGGTTATACAGTTCATGGAAAACAGTTAAGAAGAAAGAAATGATATAGGAGTCAAGTGTTTGATAATCCTAAATAACACAAAAAAGAGTGAGAACTCCCTTTTAATGAATACCTGTACAAAAACTGAAAAGGTATTTGAAAGAAAATTTGATTTAGACTGTACTATTGTACCATATATCATGGTGAAAAATACCAAAGTTTAAAAAGAAGTTACCATTAAAAAATAGATGAGAATGACAAAAAGTATGTTAAAAATAATATGTATAATTAAATGTGTATTAGTAAGCAATTAAAATATGTCTAATTTTAATCCAAAGAAAAGCTCTAGAAAGATGATAGATACATAAATACAAAGATACATATATATATATATATATAATAAATGATATTACATGATATGATATAAAAAGGCAGCTCTCATGAATTCTTGGCAGAGATGGGAGTTCTATAGGGAACAAATTTGTCATATTTTTATGGTATTTCATTTATCATTTTTTTTCTTGATTTGTCCCCCATTAATTTTTAAGAAATTAATTCATTGTTGTAAGAAATACTTTTATGGCAGAGCCAGGGAAATGAATGCAGGAAGAAAATAAATTTGAAGCGTACAATACTTATGATAGTGAAACTTACAAGAAATTTTGATCTCATGTATTTCTGTGAGATTGACTTTGATGGTTTTTATTTGTTTTTTCCTCTAGGTTAAAAATACATACAATTATGGCATTATTCTCAACTGAGTTTCCTTTCCATTTCTCATTTACTTCAATTTAGTAAAAAAAAAAAAAAAACTCAATAAGAAGGCATATTCATTTTCCAGGAGATATTTTGATTATCATAAAACATTGAGAAATATAATTATATAACAGGATTATAATTCTCATTGAATCATATTTTAACATATTAGTTTATTTAAAACTTACATGCAAAATAAGAAAAGGAAAAATAGAAGAAAAAAATTGTCATGTACCCATCAGAACAAAAGGGAACATTCAAAATAGGTAACATTAAATCACCATTTATACACACATATAATAGTAGAAGACATTTTATTAATAATTGTTCATCTTTTCTTTACTTCCTTGTAGGATCTTGTGTTCCCTGTTCGGAAAATTTTAAGTATATTTTCTCCCCTTTCCATCCTGCCGTCTCCCCCAAGCAGACTATAGTTAAGCATGGTATATTTGTGTGTGTGTGTATATGTGTATATATACATACATACATTCACACATAAACAAATATATACATATGTACACATATATATGTCTATCTATGTGTGTGTGTCTAAAGTAATATTAATGTAGCTGACATATAATGTAGAATTATCTTGATTGGACATTTTTTAAAGTTTGGCTTTGTCTAAGATCAATGATTACTATGCTTGCTTCTTTTTTTCTTAATAAATTACTCCTGATCATTGTTATTGAGTTGATGCATATCTCTTATTTCCCATCCCTGCTAAACTGCATCTTTACTTCAACTTGTTAACTTGATCTGCTATTACTTAATTTCCCTTTGCATAATTCTAATTTTCAGAGTTATTTTCTTCTTTAAAACTCTAGAACTCTTTTTTTCTAATTGGTTGACTTTTTTCGTAATCTTCTTCCGTTGGTTTGGGTTTGGGTTTTTTTTTTTTGTTTTGTTTTTTCTTTTTTTTGTTTTAGTTTTTGCTCACTCTTATGTTATTTTTTATTCTTTTTTTGAGTTCTACAAATTCTTTGGGGGCAGATAGCCATTTTTCATTACTTTTTAGGGCAGGGGAGGCTTTTTCTTTCATTTTTTTTTACTTCAGTATCCTCCTTTGAAGATGAACCCAGTCTTTCCTATTCCCATAGAAAGTTTCTATGGCTGTGTTCTTTCTTCTTTGCCTGCTCATTTAAGAAAAAAAAAAAAAAAAAAAGGACTATAAGTATGAGCATTGATTTGGGAGGATAGTGGGATAGTGCCCCTGTCTTCACTTCAGCTCTCTTCTCAGACCTGGGGCCCCAAACCAAAAGCTGGTAAGCTAGCAGCTTTCCTGCCCCATTGTCTCTACACTCACAGGCGTGCTGATTCCTTCTTGTCTAGGGAAGTGATTCTGCAGTGCAGCTGGATCAGGAATCCCTAATCAGTCTAGGCTCCCTCAGTCTGCCTCCCTCAGTACCCTGAGTTCCTGACTCCCTACACTGTCCCAGAAGTGAAAGGTCTATTGGTTGAACTGAGGCATCATTCAAACCCAACTAGCTCCAAGGGTCCCTTCAGGCTGTTTCTGGGCAGCTAGCCTGGAGTTATACTTCACCCCAGTTAAACCATGGATCTGGAATCTTCTGGTCTTCTCTATTCTTACTAAGAGGAACCCTGTTCTGCCAGGTGTCTTCTTTGTTTTTCATAAGTCTATGTTTGCCCTAAGTTGCAATTTTTTCCTCTTTCTAACCAGCATATTACACTTGTAATCCTATTTGAATGACTTATTGTGGTGTACAGGTGATTCTGGAATCCAAAAGATAACAAAAAAACCCTATCCAGGCTGTGGCAAAATCTTGAAGAGAGACTCATAGATGTTCTGCAAGTCATCATTCAAGAGCCAGTCTAGTGGCAAACAGGTCCATTGTCAAGTTTGGGGGGATGATAGGATTTCTAAATTTCAAAGTAAGAAGAAACCTCAACAGCCAACTATTCCTATACTTAAAGGAACATTATACTTGAAATTTAAAAAAAATAAATTAAAAAAACCTATGTTATAATAGTTAATAATGTAGTCTTTACTAGAATGTTTCCAGGTATAGAGAAACTCAGTAATCATTAGCTTGCTACAAATTGTTTAAACTACAGCAATTCCTGAACGTGACTGGATGAATTATAAAGGACTTTTAGGCTGTTTTAATAAAGCAATAGTCACTATAAATTACTAATTCTTGACATATTAAAAACTATACATTAATAATATTATATAATGACACCTTCTTTGCAAATTGTAGCCAGAGAGCTAGGGTGACAACTGATTAGTCATAGGGTCACAAAGTCACTACATGGCAAAAATAAAATTAGAACTAAGGTCTTCTTAGATTTGAAGATCCCACTTTTTCCACTATACCCGATTTATTGTTTCTGAGAGGAAAAGTTCTCATCCTATATTAATTAATCACACATCTCAAAATTATCCCTATGAGTATAATCAGAGTGGCTCCTGTTCATCTCTTTTAAGAAATAGTAACAATAGAGGCAGCTGAGATAGCAGAGTGAATAGATAATAATAATTCTTAGACTCAGTAAACCTGCATTCAAATCTGACTTAAGACATTTACTAGCTTAGTGAATGGGCAAGTCACTTAAACTTGATTATCTCAAAAAAAAAAAAAAAATAGGAATGCCAGACTCAAAGTAAATATTTAATGGATGCTTCCCAAATTGAGAAAACATAGCTATGTGTCTTGGATACTTAGCATATGTTTTTTCTAACTTGATGTCTATTTAGTCAAAAGATTAGTTAAGAAGACATTAATTTTAAATTATAATCACAGTTAACATTAGTTCTAGCATCAATTATCTATCTATGCCAAGGAACTTGTAATGTCCCCTTTTTTCCCCTACATCTGCCATTCTTTCTCTCTATGTGTGAGTCTGTCTCTCTTTTACCCAAAAAAACAAACAAACAAATTAAAAAATTAGAATATTAAGATTTCCTTTTCGATTATATATCATGTTGGAAGGAAGTCCCCTTCCTTTCTTTGATCTTTTATGGAAGTCTATGGTCTTCTTAGGATATTTGTTTTTAATTCAGAGCTAAATAAAATTTTGATACATACATGCATACATACATATAAATATGACTCTATGTGCATTTCTATTTTGTTTCCAGGTCCATGAACCCCTGAAATATATTTGTGTATTCCAGGTTAAAAATCACTGCATTAAGGGGTATATGCCCCTTTGATATCATTGATACAATGACAAAAAAGTATTTAATGGAGATAGATTTTTTTTTACTTTCTACAAGGATTCAATGGCATGAATACTTTAAGAAATAATCAGAAGGTATACTTGAAATTTGAAGGAGCAAAAGGACTCAGCCAGAGATAATACCTATAGAGTGCATGACCTATATAAAATATCCATAACACAAAGAGATGAGCTCAAAGGGGAAACAAAGAAATGAAGCAACCAGGAAGGTCAGAAGAATAGTGAGGGAAAATAAGTCTATTTTTAAATACAGTGTGAGAGAAGGATGTTAATGAAAGGAGAATATTATTTTTGAAATGAATGCAGCTATAGTCACCTAACTCTTTGAGAAAAA